>NW_013666058.1:318533-325646 GCF_000517525.1 Limulus polyphemus
CACCCGGCCATGCCAGGCCGTATCAGTTTTGTATAGGCAGAAAAGAGCAACATTAAAAAAGTTATTATACGAGTCAAAACCTAGTAGACTAATTTTACACCAACTGAAAGGTGATTTATTAAGCCTAATAAGAAGAACCAGAGAGATTGGATACTCTCGCCCCGCCGCTCCTTTCCGACATTGCATACGTTTATATTAGATAACGTGAAATTTTTCCTTCGAAAAATCAGAAAACCATTCTCAGATCCAGAATGATCAACGATCCGGATCATTTTTTGTAGTGTGATGAGGAGTTTCAATCTTAATGTGCCCATAAAATTTGGTGCAAATCCGATCGCACTTTACAGAGATATTAACCAAAAACCGCGAAAATGCCCTATCTTCCATTATAAAAAAATGCTTCAAAGTGATCCAGAGTTGGATTCGGACCAAAATTGGGTAAAACTGTTTCCTATTGACTTCCATTCTTGTATAAAATCTTCGCTTATATCGATGTATTAGTTTTCGAAATACGAGCGCGAAAACACAGACACACACATACAAACAGACCCGACTGCAATACCCTTGCAGGGCGAGGGTAATTATATGTACATTAATTGGCTTGTTAACTACCCTCAACTACATCTTATTTTATTTACCAAATTCAGCAATTTGTGATTTGAAATAACAAAAATATTTTTTTCGTTTGTTATTATATAATAAGTTAGCAAAATCTGTAAACCTAGATGCTACTCGTTAACTTTTGTTCCAGTATTTTTTACGACTTAATTAAATTGATTATCCAAGTATGCACAAGAAGTTGTCTTGTCATCTAGTGGTCTGACCTTGTATTTTTTGTTTGTATGCTAAGATTTTCTAACATCTTCACAGAACACCTGTAAAAAGCAGATGCCCAGGAGAAACTAAGTGGTGCCATCTGGTGTTGTTTCTGGGGGTCATCTCTACGGCAGTGAGAACCAACTACAATATGAAGGGGGGTTGAACTACTCATGGCAATCAAGGTTGTTTTGTCAGACGTCCTTAATGAGCCATAAATAAGCTATTTTACCTGAAGACATATTAAAATTAATAAACAGGTGGCATCGTACTCTAACACATAATTGCAGTATACCAGCATTTATACTTAAAGCCATGGTTGCTATGTATCTGACGAACGTCTGGGACTCTAGGTGATAACTCAATTGACCTATTTAGGCTCCGGTGTATGTTATAGTGTACAACTGGAAAGTTTCTTATAAATTTTAACATGCTTTAAAATGACATAAATTATAAGGATATTGATTATTAGTGGACTGTGTAGCAGGGTTTAATAGCTAGAATTAAACCAAGTTCAAACAGTAACCGTTTTATTGTCAGAGAAGCAGGGAAATCCTATAATGCCAAAGAAATACAACGTAGAAAATGTATTCGGTTCTTATATAACTGAACATCACTCTAACAAACATTTACAATTATGTATATATATATATAAATATATTCGAGGTATAGGCAATATAAGTCCGTTTATTTCATAATTTCAACCTTCTATTTCACTAGTTTTGGTTTCTACCTTAAATAAAAGATTATATTACCTGCAGATCTTTAGCGTTGGAGAAGAATGTCGAACACTGGAGACACCGAAATGACTGTGGTTGAAACTGAGCATTGGAGGAAGTGTGAGTAGAATCTTTTTTGTGGTTCTGCATATGTGAAGTCAGAGCCGCCGCAGTGTTGTAACCTCGATTACAGACCGTGCACTGGAAAGGCTTGGCATGATCGTGAGTCTTCATATGGATCTTGAGGTGGTCACTCCGTGAAAAGGCGGACTCGCAATGCGGACAGCGGTACTTTTTATCTCCCGTGTGGAGTTTGATGTGACGGTCGCGGCTTCGTTTGTGTTTGAACAGCCGCTGGCAGTAGTCGCATTTGAACGGCATCTGATCACTGTGAATCTGAAGGGACAAAAACATTCAAACCAATAACATGTTTAACGTAACCATCATAATTAGTTATGTTATAAAGCTTTAAATTAGAACTACCAGTTACACACTTATTAGGTGGTAACAATCTTGTTACGTAACACATCATCATAAAAATCAAGTAAATTATGTTTTCAGACTACTTATTTACAAGTTATTTCAGAGTCTAATCTTCTAATAGTTATTTGTAATCAAATTAAGCTTCACAGCTTATAAATAACGTTGTCAAGTTTCGGCATTTCTCTATTGAATTAAAAAGTTATAACTTATTACTGATGTTGTTATTGTTCTTTTCTCGTTGCCGTTACTTTGAATATACCTCACAGATGTAATTCCTTGTTTTGACATCTATAATTCGTATTCACTTTTCTCTTGTACATGGCTAATTTGATGTAAATATATATATAGTTACGAAATATTATAGATATCTTTAACATTGAGTAACTATACAGTTTATCAGTGTTATAGATATCTATAAGATTTATAGTTTAATTCCCGTTAATTTTAAGGGAATTACAGCTTACTATGGGTGTCGCCATTTTTTTAGCACATAGCTACTTCAATATGATCTCCCACGTTTTTAGTGAACAAAAAAAAATTGTAGCATTCAACAAAACGGTTGTGAACGATTTATTTTTTAGAACAAATGTTCTGAATTTTACTCAAAGCTAGACAAGGGCTATCTGCGCTAGTCAAACATTTCCCATACTCTTTCATCAACGAATAGCGAGATTGACCGTCACGTTATAATGCCCACACGGCTGAAATGGCGAGCATGTTCGGTGACGGGAAGTAAAACCCGCGACCCGCAGAAAACAAGAGAGGAAATATCTATCATTATGACATAACAAATTATTTTTTCATACCCAAGAAGCATATAAATTATTTTTAAGCTTAAATCGTCGAGACAAGTAACAATTTTTATTTGTTACACATACATTGTGTTTTAAAGCTACCCATATTATGAGCTTAATTATGTAACAGACTGGTCCAGACGTAATCAGTGCTAAGTTTTATACACAGTTTAGAAAGAGAAAAACAATCAATGTCATGGAACAGTGAAGGAAAATCAATAGGACGAAACAAAATACCAAAAGAGGCTCTCAGAAATAATCAACCATAGCTTCGTAAGAAATTAGATTGTTTAGTCTTCTTCGTCACTTAGTTATGTATGGTTTGATGGAAAGTTAAAAGCCTGGTTATATAATTTGTTAGGTTTGTTTCTTATTTTTATTCTTAATATTTTTCTAAATAATTTGAAATACCCTTTCAATAGTAATTCATAATAATGGGAAGGCTTTCAATGCTCCTAACATTTCATATCACTTATTAATCTCTGGAACTTTTTTTTCTTCGTGTAAAGCTACACAATTTGCTATCTGCACTCTGTCCACCGCTGGAAATCGAACCCCCTGTTTTAACGTTGTAAATCCGTAAACTTACAGCTGTCTCAACGGAGGACTTACTTTTATCTGAAAACATTATGTGTATGGGTAGGAGAATTACTCTGTAAAATTGCAAGAGAGTCACTTGTCATTGGTGTAAGGTGTTTGATCGTTCAGCGGGTTCGTTTGGATTACCTGGTAGAACTAAAGCCAAGTCCAGTTCACGTAACGATAACGAATTAATTTATTTCGTCAATAACGTTTGTCACAGGCTACTTCACTTTGACACAAGTTGTAGGACTAATACACTAATAATGTTCAACACAAGTTTCCTTGATTGATAACAAACCTGACTAACTTATGATTAGCTCAATAGAAACACGAACTCTCAGTGAAGAACTTCACTTGATCAATCTTCTCTAGATCAAAAACTACTTGATTCTTCCACTGAACTAACTCGATTATTTTATCACATCAGCAGCTCCCTCTACCAAACATTTAAATTAAAATATAACTTACAACACTATTAGATGCATTGTAGAGTTACGAAACATCTATCGTTGCACGTATACCAATTTAAGATTATATATCTCACATTAAAAAGATCGATCGAAACATTTTGATATTTGAATCAAATTAATTGAGTTTTTTTTATGGTTTTAGGAATGTAGGTGTGTGTGTGTGAAAAAGAAACAAATAATCTCCATTTACTACTATTATTAAGTAAGATTGGGAATTTTTACTATACTTAACTTTTTTAAAACTATGCTGTGCCTAATTCACATAGGAAGCCTATTAAATTTAGGTGTATCAATAAACCTGTAAAAACAATTATTAAGACTGTGGACATTACTTTAAATAAAATGCTATGTTAAAAATATGCACACATAACGCCCCCCCCCCTGATCCCAGTGGCTCAGCGGTAAATCTGAAAGTGTATAACGCTAGAAAACAAGTTTCGATACCCGTAGTGCAGTGTAAGACTAGAGGGAAGGCAGCTAGTCATCACCGCCAACTCTTGGGCTACTATTTTACCAACGAATAGTGGGATTGACCGTCATATTATAACGCCCCTATGGCTAAAAGGGCGAGCATGTTTGGTGTGCTGGGGATTCGAACCCGCGACCCGCAGATTGCGAGCTGAGCGCTCTAACCACACCTGGCCGTGTTAATACATTAATTGTTATGTAGTTCCAAAATCCTTACCTTTTTAACATACTAAAGTTTTTGTTTTAATTTAGAGTTGCTTGATTTGTATAAGTCCTGATAATGATTCCAAGAAAGAAAAAAGAAAATGATCAACATACTGCTGGTGAAACTGGTTAATAACATAAGTGACTTTCTAAGCAAGAAGAGGTATCTTTTAAACCTAATTATTATGAGCCTGGAAGTTTTATATACGCTATAGAAGTAATTAAATTGCAGTGCAATATCTATAAATAATGTTTATTCTGTTTTGTATTTACGGAGGTATTTCTATGACTATATAAAAGATGAGCTTATATATATATATATATCAGGTTGGATATAAACTGGCGGCAGGTATAACCAGTAGAAAGAACAAAGTAAACTTAATAGTAATTTTTATCATATTTTTTTTATTTTATAGAATTCACGTAAAATTAACATTCATTCTTGGAATATACGCTCACTTTTTAAAGTATTTTTTGTCAATTTTGATAATAGTATTACGACTGATAATCGTGCAGTTTAAATACCTATTCTGTTTTATATTCTGCTATAAAAGCTTTTAGAATAATTGAAGTTAAGATAATCTTGAAAATTAGCTTTTTACAGATTAAAACATCATCACAATTATTATTTGAAAGTAATTCTCAACATACAGTGAGAAATGAGACAAGGGGTGTGCGAGAGTGTGCGTATGTTGTGAGAAATAGGATTTTTATGGTTTAAGTGACGATAAATCATTGATTTATCTCAATGTTTCATTAACGGTCCCTTACTTGCTCGTGCCTTTTGAGATAGCTTAGGCGAGGGAAAGCCTTTTCACAAAACTGACAGGCGTAAGGCGTGCTTTCTGTCACCCCAATAGTGTATGTGAGATCAACATCTGGGTCCGAGGGTGTGGCACAGCTAGTGGGTGACAAGGAAAGGGACTGGTCATCAGGGGTATCCGAAGACCGCCAAGAAGTGGGGGTTCCTGTGCCCCCATTCAACCCTAAAGAAAGAAAGAAAAAGAGGTAAAATGAATGAGATTATATACCAATGAAATCGTCATCTGAAAAGTGGGTTTCTTGAAGAAGAAAAACACACAATCAAACTTTCTTATCACGATCAATTAAAGATACACATTGAGCTTGTATTTGTAGCCTCGTTTACTTAAAGGCCTTGTCACAGACACATCATAAACCAATGCAATGGTCAGTAGACCTACCTTTTCCTTGAACCACGAGTTTTACCAGAAAAATAGGTTATTTTTTTTAGACTTCATATTTGAACATAGCACATATAAAGTAATTAATCGATAATATACGTTGCTGGCAGAAAGTAAAGCTGTTTGTTTCAGTATTCGCGCAAAGCTACACAAAGGATGTCTGTCTTGACAACCTTAATGTTGAAATGGCAGACAAGAAGGAAGGCATTTAGCCAACAGCACCCACCACCGACTTTTGGGCTACTCTATTCGTATAGTGGGAGTTGATCGCCAATCTTTAACGTACTCACGGCCCCGAAGTTGAAATTTGGCAAAGGACGGCATTGTATTGCTTGTATTGTATATATGTATATCTATGACCAAATTCTATACGTATTTGAAACATCTCACACTTGAATTTAAAGTTCAGTATGTATAATGCCCATATATATCGCGTTTATTTTGTTGCTTTCACAAATGTTATATTTTAATTGATATATATATACCTTTCCTTCAGTTTTGTTAAACAGTGAGTGAATTTCATGTCACTGCAAATACTGTAATGGCTTTCAAATCACGTTCATGAATATAGTAAGAGTTTATTGGTCTTACTTCTCAGTATTAACGCTTTATTATATCTTCTCAATATTAACGCTTTATTATATCTCTAATAACTTAATTACTTATATTGCACCGTCGTGAAATTGGGAGTTTCTTTGTAGTTGAGCACAAAGCTACACAACGGGCTGTCTGTGCTGTGCCCACCACGAGTATCGAAGCCCGGTTCTTAGCGTTACAAGTCCGCAGACATACCGTTGAATCACGAGGGGTCATAAGACAAAAGGAATAAGCTATTTGCTTTCCGATTTTAAATCACAGTTGAATGGATATTTCTTGGGCTTCAGGACTTTCAATACAATACCGTAATAATCGCATAAACTAGAAATATGACTATCGTCACAAAAATGACAGATTTTTTCACCAGTCTTGTTAAACAGTGACTGATCTTCAACTTAGTTTGTTTTCACATATATTAAAAACATTCTAAAAACCTCTGAAAAACCGCAGGGGGAATCAAACCCCGGATTTTAGAGTTGTAAATGAATAGGTTTGCCGTTGACCCACCGGAGGACAGCAAACAAGTTAATATGCAGAATGATAGAAATAACGACCTTAAAGTATTTCCTGTAATTATAAGAATTTCAAACTCCATCAACGTTACTCAAATATTAAAAGAATTGGTCTATAAATAAGAAATAATAGTTTGTTGTTGTTTTTTTTTTAGGGCGAGCGCGGGCCAGTGGTTAGCGTGTTAGACACTGGAGATGAGGTTCTGTGGTGGTCCGCCTTCTACCCCCCTCCAAAAAGATTCGGGACGGTTATTGCAGATAGCCCT
>NW_013666058.1:326471-341569 GCF_000517525.1 Limulus polyphemus
GAAAGGGCGAGCATATTTGGCGCGACGGGGATTCGAACCCGCGACCCTCAGATTGCAACCACCTGGCCATGCCGGGCCCCATTACAGATGTAATTTTATCTACTTTCAATTTGTAATTTTCAAAAACTGTTAAGTTATTTCATGAACTTAAAAACATTCAGTTCCGAAACAACAGAGAATGGTTCCATATTTGGTGAAGAGTATATATATAAGTGTGTTAATTGTTTAGGTGTGTGTAATGGCAGTCATCGTTATAAGTCAAAGTTATAAAAAACTATCACGCCGTTAAAAATACTCTTATGAAGTTTCTGAAAATGCGTTTCAACCATGCTTGATAAAACATGACATTTTCTGGGATTCATTTGTTTGTTTGTTTGTTTGAAGTTAAGCATAAAGCTACACAATGGGCTATCTGTGCTCTGTCCACTAAAGGTATCGAAACCAAGTTTCTTGCATTGTAAGTTCGCAGACGCCACTGGAATTCTTTTTAAAACAAAACCCGTCGCCTTTTCTACAATTAAAGCCATGAAAGACAATACTTCATTCATCGTTAAATAAGTCTAAAAAATACAGGGCGTATAATACTTTAAACCAAATTAGATTCTTTAGATAATAGTTGAGGTATTATACTGCTTAGATACGAGTTGGTTACTTTAAATGTCGTACTAGACATATAGTAAAACTTTGGAAGTGACGATTCATATATTTCAACACTTTATACAACTCATGCTAATATTTAGTCCATAAAAAATATAAAAAAATACTAATACAAAGCGGAAATACACCTCTGTAATAATTTTATACTACAGAAGTTACTTCAGGCAGTTTTCTTGGTTCTTTCGCTTCCCTCCTGGTGATAAGTGTAGAATAGCAGTAGGTCAAAGCTTTTAAATTCATTGAGCTATTCGAAATATAATTAGGTCCCATTCTGCGCGTCGTTCTGTGTTATTATAATAACACTTCACCTCTAACACACAAACAATACCTCGTCGCTTGGAAGAACGGCATACTCAGGCCTCTCTGCTTTGAACATCAAGGAAACCAACCATATGGTGAATGTTAAGAATCTAATCCTAAAAACATAGTTAAGTCAGCGCGTAGATGCACATTTTATTCAACCGAATGGCATTGCTTGCGTATAAACATTCTGTGTATAAAAAAAATTATAGACCCCCTCTCACACACAGCCTAATTAAAATAATTAGAACTGACTATCTTTATAATCTTATAGTATTATAGCCTTTTAGTTCAGATAATGATCCTCCGAATGTGGAAACGGGCATTGTGCTATACTAGAAGGGAAGTTTACCTTGAAGATAATATTTAAAATATACAGGAAGATTAACAAACTGAAGATCAATAGCAATAAAATAAAGTCAACCTAACCATTTGTTTACTTAATATTTCTACGAGTTGTTAATACTTATTAACCGTAGAATACCATCAAAATATACAATTCTAGCCAACTATGAATAAAACATTTATGCTAGTGTGACAGCCTGGTACCACTTTAACTCTGCATTATGGTCAGTGACTCAGCCGTAAGTCTGCTAGCTTACAACGCTAAAAAAATTGGGTTTCGATACCCGAGGAGGGCAGACCACAGATAACCATTGTGTAGCTTTGGAAAACTCCAACGAAACAATCAAGGGCTATAGTCCGTCAGTGTTCAAAGTTAACTTAGAATTGTATACTGCGAGATAGAGAAAATTCTTTTTCGTAATTCGATTCTTTCAATATAATATTTAACAGTTCTTACAGCTTATTTCTTTTCGTAAGTCGTGTCATGCAAAACATTTAAAATAAAGTAATATTTTCATTAGGACTTAAAAAAGAAACA
This sequence comes from Limulus polyphemus, assembly GCF_000517525.1. NCBI lineage: Eukaryota > Metazoa > Arthropoda > Merostomata > Xiphosura > Limulidae > Limulus > Limulus polyphemus. The sequence goes on from NW_013666058.1 coordinate 328,312, forward strand.
TTTAAATATAACGAGTAACTTGAAAACAGTTTAGGCACTTCCATTAAATTAAAACTATTATTTGTTTTTATTTTCGAAGGATTACCCAAGTGAAAAACTAAGTTAGAAGTTTATTATAAAATGTGTTGATAATGGTGTGTTACTATGAGATTTATCAAAATAATTATCCAATTTCTCTACTATATACTTGAGTTTTTAGTTTGGTTTCGGAAATTTTCATAATATCGTGTTTTATGAAAGAAAAAAGAAATCGTCCATGTGTATGTACTTATAGTACAAAATTCTTTCTTACGGAGAATTAAAAGTGTACTAGTTTAGATACAAAAAAATCTTAAACCACGTCGATCGATTTGAAATGATGCACACTCGTGCTAAAAACATTACATTATTTCTGTCAGCGAATTTATATCCTTGCTATACTAATACCCGAGATAAGCTTTTCGATATTATGACATCACTTTATAGTCTTCTCTGGACAATATCTTATCGAAATATTTGGTGTTTAAAAACGCGCGTTTGGATATCTCAAAGTTTATCAAAGATGTTTCGTTAAGAGTAAATAAGAAATGGGGAAAGATGCCTAATCTAAGCAACTAAGTTATTAAGGTTTATACAAGTACTTAATGAATAGCATTAAATCAGTAAAAGTAAACACCTAAGTAATGACCTAACGCTACTTGTGATAACACTAACACACTAATTATCACCTGTAAATCTAATTGCTCAGTATAAGGAAAAGAAACTTGAATACATACTTGCAACAACTTCCATCAGTTTCATAGCTGTGGTCGCTGGCATTCACGCATTGAAAAAGAGACTCTCTCGGGTGTCTGTGTGGCTAACTTGGTCCTAGTCAATAGTTGTTAAACGTGGGACAAGCCGCAGTGGTAGGCCGCTACGATCCATGTATGACCGTACCGTTAGTAGGCACAGGTTGTTCTACACCAGCCTCTAAACAGTGTTCTCATAAGAGCGTGGGTCGGACGATATTCGGTAGCGAAAGCCTATTGGCTACTGGTTAGATAGGAACAAACTGTGGGTCTGTGTTTGTACTCTATCCCAAGTTGTTTAGTTAAGTAAGCCGTCCGTTGTGCTCCCAAGTGACACTATAACTTTAGAGGAAAAATCCCAGGAGGTATATGTACGTGGAGGTCTTAGTTATGACGTTTTCTCCGGGAACTGGGTGGGGAGCGTTACTAACAGGGATACACTGTGGGGAGTGGAGGCAATCGTCGAAAATAAGGAAGACGTGTAGAATAAAAGCACAAGCTGACTCGTGGGGGACAAAGGCGAGAGGCACGCGGTAGGGGGGTGACAGAGGGAGCGCTATCTTTGTCATGAAGAGAGCGTGGCGCCAATAGAGACATCAATAGCTGACAATCAGTAGAAGCTTGATGAATGTCAGTTTGGGTAAGTTTGAAAGGCTGTAGAGGTGGGGAAAGTTTGACGTTTCTGTTACTTGCCTATGAAGAAACTGTAGTGGTCAGCCACCACCTTTGCCCTCAAAACAGCCTTCTAGCGGCCCATCTGCTTATTGAGCTGTCTCACCCACAAGGAACATAAGCCATGAAAATAACAAAGGTTTGAATAAATAAATTTTGACCCTTGAGTGGATGGCTTTTGTGAACAGCTGACCACAACGGATTATCAAAGCTGACCTCCTGACTTCTCCGTACACCTGCCTATAGCCAAAGGGTGCTGAGATAGACCAGCTGTCAATAAATCAGGCAAAGTGCTGGAGTCAAGCATTAGTACTTCATGCTTACGACGTCAGAAAGCTAATAAAAAGTGGGTGGTGATGGTGGTAGTAAGAAACGAACAAATATCTTGTCAGTGTTGACCTTGTGTGCGACTCTTTGTTCCGTAAATACCTTTATTTGTGAAGAAATATCAACACCACCAACAGGAACATTACAATATTGCTCGCAGCTATTATAAATGTGCTTTGGCTTAGAACAGTTAGCACTGAGGATCTGAATTCAACGACTGGCAGAATTTTAATAGCGTCTTGATGTCTAGTCACGTAGTAATTAAACGCACATGATATTTACGCTTATTCAGTTACCCATTCTTGGACAATATGCCAATAATTGTTCTAAAATATACAAAGTAAACAGAAAATTATTTGCAAATTGCAATAATTATTCTGCTTCTAAGATGTGTTCAAATAAGAGGGAATACTTAATAGCCGCGGCTGTAATTAGGTTTAAAATCGGTCAAGAGATGGAGCTATTAGCTAAAAGTTTGTACTTGAAAAAAAACAAAAAACATCAGAGCCGTTCTATGAGACGCCATGCCGCGGCTAAAAACAATGAATTTAACTTGTGTTTTTCAGTTTTCAATATCTAACTTTAATTAAGGACCCGTTTCAATTTGACAAAGATTAGACTATTATGTAAATGTACATAGATACTATTTTTAACCTCTTTTCCATTGTACAAAAAACACACATAAATATTGCTCATTAAACAAAGTAAAACTACTTTAATTATCTTTGAAAATACTAGCTAAAATAAAAAACACTCAACTTCTTCGAGTTGTTCTTATACACTAAAATAACGCATTTAGATTAAGAAAATAAAACAACTTGTCCTTGGGGAAAACAATTTCACCACAGTACACTATATTATACTGAATACCAAAATCGCTTTGCTTGCGAAATAACTGATTATATATATATATATATTTTTCAACAATACGAGAATTATAGTGATCTGGATAAAACGCGAGTAATTGTTTAGGATATTGCGAGAATCAAACACTGTCAAGAACAGATGGTGTTTGCAATAGTTTTGGTTGGAGATAGGCTTGTTATGCCGATTGAAAGTGACAGAAAGCATTTTTAATACCTTTTGCGACAACTTCACAAAAAAACACTGTTCCTTTCCAAATTCTTCTAAATACGATTTATAATTCTACGGTGAAATGTTGATCCCCTTAAGACAAGTAGTTTTTGAGATATAATAATTTCAAATATGGAGTTTTATTTATAATTTTTATTTATTTTTGGAACTTCGCGCAAAACTACTCGAGGGCTATCTGTGCTAGCCGTTCCTAATTAAGCTAGTCGACACCACCCACCCACAACTCTTGGGCTTCTCTGATCGAATAGTAGGATTGACCGTCACTTTCCCACGGCTGAAAGGGCGACCAAGTTGGGTGATAAAATTCGAACTCTCGACCAGCAGATTTTGAGTCGAGCACCCTAACCACCAGGATATTTTATCTATAATCACCTTGTATAAATGTTTGAAAACGAAAGGACAAAATTAACGTAAGCATTATATAGACACTTTTAAATCTATGTTTAATGTTTAAAGAAAATGAGCTTTCTTGTTGAAGTCTTTTTTTTTGTCTTTCGATAAAATGTAATCGTAAATTAATTGTTTTTGTAATTAATTAGCTTGGTTTTTAAAGGTTACACTAATTTTTTTTATATAAAGCTAACATGGACTTTACTACTTAGGGCTGTGGTTAGCTGACATTTAAAACTCTGTTTCAATGGTTGTATTTTATTTCTGCAAGTAAGTTATACAACGTCCCCCCGCCCCCCAGTGGCACAACGGTATGTCTGCGGACTTAAAACGCTAGAATCCGGGTTTCGATACCCGTGGTGGGCAGAGCCCAGATAGCCTATTGTGTAGCTTTGTGCTTAATTACAAACAAATACAATGTCCCCCCTCCATCCCAAAGGGGTATCAGCGGTAAGTCTGGGGGATTATGACGCTAAAAATCGGGTGTAGCTTTGTGCTTAACAACAAACAAACAAACAAATGTACATCGTTATTTGCATGCGTTGTTTGAGTGGGAAGCGCAACCTAGTAAGGAACACATGAACTACGCAGCACATGCATTTAACTGATATATCACCAGTTACTTGAATTGCCACCCAAATAGGCCTTACCCTCCAATCAAGTTGAACAAAAAAATACTAATAATTTTCCATTCTTTGTTCAACAGAAATGCACCTAAATCCATTGAAACTTACATGTATGTTCATTGTATTAATAGTTTTTAATCTTCTTGTATTTGTTTGTTTGTTTGTTATTAAGCACAAAGCTATACGGTGGACTATATGCACGAGTATCGAAACCCGTGTTTTAGTGTAATAGGCTCTCAGACTTACCACTGAGTCACCGTGGTGGTGGTGGTGGGGGCAATCTTCTTGTAAAAATCTTCTTTATAAAAACCATAAGTTGGAGTAACCCTGTTTTATTTGATCTTACAGCATCTGCTTTTACTTCTTATAATTTATATGGGGAAAAAAGAAGAGAATGTACTATGAATTTTAGAACGTAGTAGTTTTGTTATGTATATAATTAGATATGTTTGCTGTAATTATTAAATATTTAATATAAAAAATTGTCATAAATATCAATGAAAGTATTATGCGCTTTAACATATTATGACTTTTAATTTATGTTAATTTCTGTTTTGGTTGTGGGATATTTTTAATAATGTTTTTTTCATAATATAATTCACCTTAGTAGTTAACATATTGTTAACACCGTTTGATAAACATCTGGTATGAAATATCGCTAGAAATTATTTTTAACAGACCTTCTCGTTGTATGTTCAAGTAAGTCTAAATTGATATTTAAAACCACGGGTGCAAGACTGAGAAAAATATTGTTGATTTGAGGCATTATGGGTTATGTTGTGAAATGATCTCATAGTTTTGAGCGTTTATTTTATTTTATTTGGGGGGGGGGTAGTGTCCGTTGCATAGACAAGCGTTAAGTACTGAAGAATGGGGGTAGTTGGATAATTCGCAATTACTTAATCACTGCACTAGGCTTACACCTTATATTTTAAGATTGACCGTGCATTAGGATAATTAGTTTTGATATGTATAAAAGCGTGATACTTGGTTAACAAAGTAATTTTTATAACAATTAAAAACAAACTGAACACATACTTTCAGTGTCACTGGTGGACAAACACACAAATACAGGGAGTTCTTTGCGGTTCGGCGCCCCTTTTGCCCACACTACTGCCGTAAAAGAATTGAATTCATGTTGCAAACTTCTTGTCGACGTATTTTAGTAGAAAGAAGGTGAGTAAAGGTGTTGTTTGATTAGAGGTTTGCTTTATGCTGAAGGAGCGAAGGTGTGAGATAGGGGACACCTTGGAAGAGAAGTGGAATACGGTTGGAAATGTTTTGTTTTTTCAGCTAATAGCAGTAAGTGAACCAGTTGAACACCATCTCTAAACAGCCGAAACCTGTTTTTAACAGACTGAATGACACGATTTCCGCTGGCGTAGTTATTGATGACAGGTATAAAGCGTAACAAGTAAAGCCACAAAGTCAAGTCTAAAACCTGTATTCATACATAACGGTTGCTCTGTTTGTATATACCCCCCCCCCCCCAGGCGAATAACACATACGGCAAAAGAGGCAGGTGCTCCTACTTTTTTCCATTTCGTGTACAAACACTGTTATTAACAACTATGTTACATTGAAACTTTTTTGCCATCCCCCTCACATTTCAACAAAGTTAGGCACACTCCTCCCCCGTATACACACACGTAGAAACCTTATTTGGTGTTAACTTGTGTAACTGTAATATAACATGGTTAACGAGATGAAAAGATAAACGTCTATCAAATACCATCCTCAGTAATTAGCGAGGTTATTTTAATATCAAAGTTCCATCCATACAAACACATTTTCGATAATTTGCGATAGAATTATTTTATATATTTGTCTGCTTGAATAATCAAGAGATTGTTATGAGTGAACACGTCTACTGTCATGGCATGGCATCTTTGATGCATTTACAAATACGTTGTATCGCAGGTGAGTAAAACTTAACCGTAAGTGTATTCTAATACCTGTTGTGTGATAAGGTCAAAAAGATCAACGTGCACGATGATACGAAGCTTTAACTTGACTGAAAGTCACCGTGTCTGTTAAGCCTAATAAGGTAAAACCTTGGTTTCTTGCCAACTGGAATTTACCAGCGTTTACTGTCAAGTTTTTGTTTTATTTTAGGTTATTGAGAACGTTAGCGTTTCTCCCGCATTTAAAATGCACACAGAATTAGATTATGTACAAAATTTGATTTTATCAATACTTCGGGAACTCATCTTCAACAATATAATTTTCTTTACACTGACCCGCTAGATTTATTTTGACAAAATTATGGACCAAACATATCTAAAGGGGATCGAAAGACAAAATGCTGATCACGTGAATTTCGTTCACGAAGTGAGAACAGATTTTTTTTTAAATACCACACACTAAATTCTTATTAACTTACGGAAAAAAAAGTAATGCTTTGAAAAGATTCAAGAGATAATTTTTAATATAATCGCTCTTCAGTCGCACATATCGCATTCCTTATTACATAATTATATGATTTTACTTGAGATAAATGGGATTTGTTACGTGTGGTTAAACATATTATTATAGACACTTTTCTTTGTCATTGGTTTATTAGATTGTGCATGGATAGAAAAATCGATTTCATATGGCTGGTTTGTTTGTTTGTTTTGAAGTTCGCGCAAAGCTACAAGAGGGCTATCTGCGCTAGACATCCCTAATTTAGCAGTGGAAGACTAGAGGGAATGCAGCTAGTCATCACCACCCACCGCCAACTCTCGGTCTACTCTTTTACCAACTAATAGTGAGATTGACCGTGACATTATAACACCCCCACGGCTGAAAGAGTGAGCATGTTTTGTGGGACGGGGATTCGAACTCGCGACCTCAGATTGCGAGTGGAGCGCCCTAACTACTTGGTCATGCCGGGCCCATTCATAACTATTGAAATAATGTTGTCTCAAAATCCTCAGTATATTTGAAAATAAGGTGCATATATTATTTATTTATTATACGTTACACTTAATGGATTTGTAGAAAAAATGCATCTAACTACTTTCATTTTGGTACTTAAAACAGACGTACTAAAGCGACATGCTTAAAGTTTAGCAGTAAATTCATTATCTCGAAATGAAATATAAAAACTAATTCTTTCATTTTAAATCTTTCATTATGAATGACGGAAAAACACCGCATGCAAAATTTGACGCAAGGAATATTTTGCGCGAGTGTCTGTCAAATACTTCAGTAACTAGGATGTCATAGACACCTCAGATCATAAAGTTTGTAGGGCACGGAACTATTATGAAGAGCAGCAAACAACAGTGTCATCACCAACACACATACAAAACATCTCTAAGTTACTGTTTGATCAAACTCGTATGATAAACTATTTTTTAAACAACACTTTAGGTTATGTTTAAATTAAAGTGTGGATTTAAAATATTACAATTATCTAGCTAATATTTTAACAGACAGATTCATAAAATAGGAAACTTATAATCTAGAAATAAGATTCTTAAACTATAAATATAGTTTTACTTATTTTAAACAACATATACACAAGGCGAAATTCGACTGCACCGGGGAATTCTTTGGAATTTCGATACTTAATCCTGCATTCGAACGATAACGCTGCAACTCAAGAGGATTACCGGAAACCATTAAAGTATATGCATTAATTCAACTTAATGCTTCAACTTAATTTTAGTCCTACATATACGATTATGCATTTGTATCATTTAAGTTTCCAAACAAAAAAACACTTCCGTTTGGAGGTTAGTAGAAGCAAGAAAAGACGAAATACGTATGCATATCTGTTTGATATTAAGCATAAATCTACACAATGGGCTATCTGTTCTCTGCCCACCATGGGGATCGAAACCCGGTTTCTAGCGTTGTATGTTCGAAGATATACCGCTGTGCCACTGGGAGAGACAAAGAAATACGTACGAGAGTCGCTTTACTTATAGATGATAGTATTAACATAAACCTAAAAAATATACTAATATTCTGATCTTTGTTTGTTTGTTTTTTTCTTTCTCATCTTATTTAAAAATGTTGGTTTGGGCTATCTGCACTCTACACACCGCGGGTATCGAACCACAGATTTTAGCGTTGCAAGCTCGTAAATTTACCGCTGACCCACCGGGAGCCTTAATCTATAATGATATATCTCAACGAATTCTTAACAATTCAGTAATTACACGAATAACAAATTTGAGAAGAAAGCGGATATTACATTCGCGAATATTACACTCGAATTAAATATATATATATATATATACACACACACACATATAATATATACACGTTTTCTTTTCTTTTTTTGTGCCTTAAACAACAAACCTTATACATAACGTCACGATTTGTTTGCAGTTCGTGCACTCACTGCAAATCAGCTGAAAATGACAATTAATGAATTAAGAGTAGTTTCGACGAACTACTGACGATAATACGCTTAATCGAAAGTCATGGAAGGCGACAGGAAGTACACGCCAGTGAAAGTAAGACATTCTGTCTCGTTCTTTTCGGGCCAGTGGGCCGACTCCAAATTATCGGATACAATTGAGATTTACGTGACCTTACCTTCCTGGTAGAATTGGGTCGTTAATTCCACTGAGTGAGTGGACTAAGAGATCTAAATGACACTCAAATAGTTGTGTTAAAATAATCTTCTCACGGTAGGTGTTTGTTTCTCTTTTGAAAGACACCTAACAATATAGAACTATGACTCACTATAACGATTTGTGCAAAATTACAACTACATGACAACTAGCTGGCCAGCTCTTAAGTTGTACCCCATTTCTTCGATGCGTGACACTAATGCTAACTGATTAGTGCTTATGTCCTTTTAGTCCTAGCACGTGTTCGCTTAGGAGAACACCCTACACGTGTCTGGTAAGACCATGGTGAATACACAACATACAACACGAACCGAAAAAGATTCGTTATTTCATGAAGAGCTGTAAATAGAACAGTGGTCGCGCGGGGGGAGTTTAATGGATCAGTGGATGCTCGAACTTTTGAGAACCTTTTGACCTTCACTCAACCACCTCTGGTTTGCTATGCTCGTCTAATGTTTCAGATCTAACATTTGTGCACTCGGGACAATGTTAAGGACGTCCATAAAAGACAACAGAAAACCGCAAGCTTGGACCACTTTACCTTTAATTCAAGTATTGACATCTGTCGTACTGAATATAAAGAACCGAATGTTCGAAATATTCCATGTATTGTGAATAGAGCAGTTGCTCTGTGTATCTAAATGACAGTAGTTTGTATTTTAAAATAACGCTTATTTAGTTTCTGTGAAATATTTGATACTTAGGATGGACTGAACTGATTATTTCAAGCCTAGAAAATTACCTTGATGAACACAACGTTACATTAAATAATGTATTTTCCTGCTGTTTGTCTGCATTAGTTACCGTAGACCTCGTTTTGAGAATTTCAATCTAAACAGACGTAAATACCGATTTGTAATTAAATTTTTGTACAATACTTCTTGATGTATACAGCTATGAAATTTACAATCACCGTTTAAACGTATCTAGTTTGATGGCCAAGTAGTATCATTTCAGAGACCTAATGAATCTTGTGCAAAAAAAACAAAAAACAGTTACTTATTACTAAAGTCTAGAGCAATGTTTACTTTTGCTAAGTCTAATGTTTTATTTATTTCCAAAGAGGCTAGAGTGGTATTTACTTTTTACGATATTAAATATCTTACTTTTTCCAAAGATTACAGCAGTATTTACTTTGCTAAGTCAAATATTACACTTGTTTTTTTCTACGTTTTCTGTAGTTTATAACTATTGTATACACAATCTGTTAGGATCACACTAACAAGACAGGCTTTTTGTAATTATCATTTACTCTAAGAGTTTTATACTTGGATCTCATTTTTCGCTGCGTTTCATATGTTATGAATTATGATGTATAAAAATTACAGTATAAAGAATTGTTAAAATAGCTTGTCTTCTTAATATAAGCATTTCTTTGTTTGTTTTGCTGTTAAGCACAAAGCTACACAATGGGCTATCTGTGCTCTGCCCCCCCTTGGATATAGAAACCAGATTTTTACCGTGGAAAGCCCTTAGACTTACCGTTCAGCCAAAGGGGCTTGACATAATAACAATCTCAACAAATCTTCCACTCAGCCAGTAACTGTGACGTCATGTTCATCTGACAAACACGCAGTCGCGCTTTCTTGACGAGCACTCATTCGTACCAATAAATACCTGCTTATAACATGTACGATTGTTTTTACAAATACTCTTATACTTCCACATTAAATTCAAGTATTCAAACAATCAATCATTGAATAACCCGTCCAAGTGTGTTGAGTCCCCTTCTGGTTGGTTGTTTGTTTTGAATTTCGCGCAAAGCTACACGAGGGCGATCTGCGCTAGCCGTCCCTAATTTAGCAGTGAAAGACTAGAGGGAAGGCAGATAGTCATTACCACCCACCGCCAACTCTTGGGCAACTCTTTTACCAACGAATTGACCGAAACATCATAATGTCCCTACTGCTGAAAGGGCGAGCATGTTTGGTATGACGGGGATTCGAACCCGCGACCCTTAGATTGCGAGTCGAGTGCCCTAACAACTTGGCCATGACGGACAAAGTCCCCTTCTAAGAACCCATGAGTGAAAGCAAAGGAGAACATATCGTATGTCAAACACATCACATCTGCCACATCAGTGCCGACGAGACCTTTCGCCCCAAACCAGTACTCATCTATATATCATCCATTTCCATAAACAAAAATTGTTATGTTGTGAACCAGAAAAGCAAGCGAATTGTAATTATTAACAATTTTATTTACGTCATTTACAAATCAGGTTTTCCAGTAAAAATCAATAGCACAACATTATTTACTTCATTTATATATTTTCAATACTTATAACATTATTATTATATTATCATTAACATTACGTGCTGTAATAACAATACCATTGTGTGCAAGAAATTTGGAATAAACCTTCAAACAACTGAAAAATCAATTTTAACCATATGTTATTTGCAACTATAGTAAAACTAATATTTTCAGTATGCTAAGAACACTGTTTCAATGGTTTATTTGTAGAGAAAACCCTATTGCAAACTACAGTTATATCGTGAATAGTTTACTTCCAAAACTCCAAATACAAAAAACAACAACATATTCTTAACTTATACATCAAAATGTAAGCTGTTGGTATTTGGACGAGTCTAATCACACAGAAACTTGGACACCAAGAATCACGGAAAATACAATTTTATTTCAATTATTTTTGTTTTTGACGAAAATAATTCTAATTTCAATAAGAGCACAGTAGCAGAATAATTATGTTGCAAATGTTATAAATGATACTGTGGACACTTCTATAACTAACTGTATTGTTCAAGAAGCTTTTCTAAAGAGGTTATAAAGGTAATAAAATAAAATACGAACTATTTTGATCAAACCAATTGTTTCTTGCCGCCAGGTTCCTCCTCGGGCGAGTGGAATAACCTGGCGACTTAAAGTTAGCAACTGGTGCCGAGACACGCTACTTGAACTTGGGTAAAATAAGAACAGAGGATAATTATTGAATCGAGATTAGATCACGCAACACACAAGAAACCTGGAATAGAGGAACAAGAAAATAAGATAAAAAAAGGACATGATACGATCCTCATGGAAAATCTGTTTCTTTAAGCAATATGATAGTTGACAAACAAGAAACAAATGAAATAATACGAAATCTGGTATTTTGAACTTGAACAGCACCTGTATTTAAACATGAACTTAACGATGTGGTCAGAAACCATCAAGGTTTAATCATAGTCATCTGTAATTAAGAAGTGTTGACCATGGAGAAGGCAGGCATCCAACAGTGTCCGCCACCTACATGGCTAGGAGGATTGACTATCATGGTTATAACGTCCACTCAGTGTGGAGTGTGTTCAACGGGATATCTTGGTTCGAACCTCGAGCCTTGCGATCCGCAGTCCGACACGCTAACCACCAGACTATGCCCAAGTCCTGCACGAAGTATATTATTTGGAATAGCATAATGAAATGTTGAGAAAATGGCAAAATAAGACTATTAGAAGGGAACGGAAGAATAACTTACAAAATAGAGAAGACAAGACAATTATAGTAATCGCCATAAGGAGGAAGTGGTTTGTTTCTTGAAACGTTACAATAACAACTAAAGGGGCACTCAATAAAGCACAATACCTCCGCCACGCGACGTTGATCATATGAATTTGGCTCTCAAAAAATACGAAAATGTGTCCATAGTTATCAACGGACACGGATCATTTTAAGTGGGGCATGAGAAATAATATTCTACACGTGTTTACCAAGTTTCATCAAAATCCGATCATTTTTGACTGAATTACAGAGCAAAAACAGTGTGAAAAAAAACCGGTCCCCATGTTAACAGATGGGAATTTTCGTGATCTTGCTGTGACCTTGACCTACGACCTAGTCCAAACAAAATTCAATCAATTCTAAGTTGGGTCACAATCTAAATGCATACCAACTTTCGTCCAAATCCGTTCAGCCGTTTTCGAGAAATCTTCTTGACAACCACACACACATATATACAGGGGGTGAAAACATAACCTTCGTCCCACTTCGGTGTTGGAGGTAATAAACTCAATGACAACAAGAATAAAATGTGAAACTTAAGAATAAAAAACATTTAACTTGAATCAACAAGAGAAATATGAGAGTTTATAAAAGGAAAATAAGAAATGAAGAGTTGTAAGACAAACTTGAAGGTTCTGGTTTGTATAGTTCAAATATATATTCTTCTTCGCTTGTTGCCATTTTGTTCATTTTTTTAAGGTTTACGAGAAGTAGATCTTTCGTAATATAATAATCAATATAAAGTTAGTTGTTTCATGAAAGAAGTTCCAAAATCATGCGCAAATAATCAATATAAAGTTAGTTGTTTCAAGAAAGAAGTTCCAAAATCATGCGCAAATAACTAGGAAAATGTAAGTTTTGTCTAATTATTTTAGCACAAAGAGCAGCTACCTGTGTCAACTCTGGGGATCAAACCACGAATTATAGCGTTTGGTGCCTTATATTTATCGCAGACTCACCAAAGGTTCGGAGGTGAAATGCTCATAAATATCAATTTCTTAAAAAATGTGGTATAATGTTTATAGAGCTGTGTGTACCATATAACTAATTAAGTCGGATAGTGCTATTTGTTTGAAGTTTATTTGAAGCAACACAATTGGCTATCTGTGCTCTGCCCACCACGGGTATCAAAACCCGAATTCTAGCGTTGTAAGTCCGCAGATATACCGCTGTGCCACTGCTGGGCAGATCGTGATGATGAATTTAAATTTATTAAAATACAACTCTGCGACTTTATTTATTATAATGTGGTGAAATTATGTAGAAACCAAACATGCTCGCCCTTTCAGCCGTGGGGGCGTTATGA
>NW_013666058.1:341784-366669 GCF_000517525.1 Limulus polyphemus
CCCTCTTGTCTTTCACTGCTAAATTAGGGACGGCTAGCGCAGATAGCCCTCGTGTGGCTTTGCGCGAAATTAAAAACAAAAACAACAAAACAGAGTATGACGTTTCACGATGAGAAATAAGACTGAATTCAATATTTTGAAAATTCTGACGTGTTTTTGATAAATTAATATTTCTACTTTATAAAGCTTTGTATATTGTTAAAAGTTCAGAACAAAAATATAACATGGTTAAAGGACAAACCAAACAATCTGTATCAGTGGAACGGGTTATTTTTGTAATGGTACGAAGAGATCCCAAAGACTCACCGACTTATGCCAAACTTCCTATTTTATAATACACATGTCTAAGTAAACAAGTGTTTGTGTATTTTCAATCTGAACGGCACCTTAAAGGATGCATGGACTCAAACCAAACAATCTGTATTAGTGGAACGGGTTATTTTTGTAATGGTACGAAGAGATCCCAAAAGACTCACCGACTTATGGCAAACTTCCTATGTTATAATGCACATGTCTAAGTAAACAACTGTTTGTGTATTTTCAATCTGAACGTCACCTTAAAGGATGCATGGACTCAACGGCGAGGCCGAGAGACCCATAAGATTCAGGTATAACTGTCCCTAATTTTGATCTACTGAAAATGGAAGGCAACCAGTTAGCACCGCCCACCGCCACAAGTGTTTTGTCCTTCTTTGAACTTAACAATAGGATTTATTGTTACTCTTATAACGCACCTAATGCTGAAAGTGCGGAGCGTCTTCAGCATATATCGCGGCACGTTCTTAGACCTTACGACACGCTAACCACTAGACTACGCTAAGCTTGAATAAACGAATACATTAGATATTGTGTCACATATATTTTTTTTATTACAGGTTCAAATTTATTGGTTCAAATGCAGAACAGTAAGTATTAAAAAAAGAAAACCTGAGAATTTTCATGTGACACAGTACTCGCAAAAAATCGCAAACTCACCATCTTAATAAACTAGCACAAGCTGTAATATTTCGTAATATGCCTTATGTTTTTCATACTCATTTGTATGTTGTTGTTGTTGTTTTTTTATTACAAGTTTACTTTAGGTGATAAATGCCAAGTTCAAAGGCTTAATCAGAACTTTCAATTAATGATTAATACAAAGTAGACACTAACAGCCCAATAAGATTAGATACATTAGAGTCAACATATGTTCGTAAACTAAAAATAACTCCTAATAATATAAATATTATAAAAATTACAAGTTTGTCTCCATTAACTTGAAATCTTAACAATGAAAATTTTTTTCGATATACAAAATCGAGAAAGTCATCTATTCGCCAAAAATTATTTATTCAATATTCTTAAAACTGTCGTCTAGGTTATATTTTTTCATTTCTCCTCGCGAGCGTTGAAGATATTCCATATAAAATCTGGTCGATTTGTCTTTAAGTTAACGTATGCTTGTCGATAAATGTCCAACACTTATCAAGGAGTTAATGAATAAAATAGAAGTCAACAGAAAACTGCACGTTAAAGCCACGAGCGTAAGCCTACCGAAATGATGAAACAATTAAACGCTTATTCAAAAAACCCTATTCACCAATACTAACGGACACTAACTACGCTCCCTCCCGAAAAAAAAAAAACCTCATAAAACTACAAAAAATCATATTAAAACATATCTCATAAAATCTAAAATGAACAGTATACCTTTCTTAGCGTTATGCCCGTGACTTTAAGGCTATAATATGTTTCCCTACATAGATAGATAGATAGAGAAAGCGAAGTCTGAGGAAGTATATATAATTATTTTAGTGTATAAAACAACTGACAGCATATCAATCTTTCTTGAAAGTGTTTCGTGTTAACCATTCAAACACAGAGTTAAAGGTTAATAACTTGTCACCTTACTGTGTTTGAAATGCTGCTACTAAACGAGTATTCTACATTACAGGTTGTATTAGTTAAGGTATCTTTACCACATAGTAATCTTCATGATGGATGGTGTAATAATTGATTCTTATGGAGCTACTGACAAGGTACCAAGCTTAGAGAAATTAAGAAAAAACACACACCAAAATAATAATTGAGTGAACGTTTACATACTAGAATCATTAAGAACTGTGATTTATTTGATTTAGTTTTAGCTTTACGTTTTTGATTACCATCTTTTTAAATTATTTACACATCAATGATTGATCATATAGACTTGAAGCTATCATTCAACGGGTCACTGATAAAATCATCACGAATGAAAAATTCACTTTTTTTACCCCCTAGCGCTAAAAACCGAAGTTTGTTACTGTTTCGATGTTAGTATGTAGGCCATCATCCGTGCGAGAGAGAGAGTGCAGCATAGAAAACCACATATTACAATAACTAAGATATTTGAACAATAAATCAATTTGTCAATCCAAGAACAGTCAAAAGACGTATAACATACCTTACCAGAAGCTTATCTATCTATCTATCTGAAAGGATAAAACGAAACAACTTACATCAGGTTAAAAGACTAAGACTTCTATAAAAAAAATCGTTAAAGTTATTACCTTCACTTAATGTACCTTAAAGATGCGATGATTAAAAACAACTTTTGGTCTATTTTTTAAGTACTATAGTTATAGTTGTTTTCTTATATCGTGATATTTAAATGTAAAACACGATTTTAAAATAGATTCAAACTGCCAATCTAGAGAAATTGTTTTTCCGATTACTGCACTATGATTTAGGATTTTAATCAGTCGTCACCCGTAGTCGTTTACAGGTGTACTAATCTTGGTCGATATAGTAAAAGGTGTGATAATACGACATCGTGAAAGAAAGTAATAAAGAAAGACAACGAAAATTTTACTTGTAATTCTGTCATGACCTTATCAAACATTGTTTTTTTTTTCTTTGTATTAGATACAACTCCCACTCTCATAGGATAATATTCACTTTCAGAGACATTTTTGAATTATTTAATTTAGTGTTATCTATACGTGACAAATTAATTGAAAATTGCTCGTATCTTTCCTACAGGTACGAGGGCTGAAGGTCACACAGCTTTTAATATACAACTGCTATAGCTATTTCATACACTCGAAACCTAAATTAAGTTCTGACTTAACAAGAGTTACCAAACACGTGTATGTTTTTAATAATAGATGTTGGTTTTCTTCTAAGCAGCAGACATTAAAATTATGCTGCTACAAGCATAGACCGAACTAAATTAAATTGGCTAAACTATTCAACTACCCCATTGGAATTTACTTTAAAACATTAATGCACAGAAAATCAGAGAAGCAACCATAAACGCTATAATCAACATGTTATTATGGTTTTAATAAAACTAATTTGCCCCTGTGCCATTCAGAGCGAGGACATAAGAGATAAGTGTAAGTCCAAATCAGGTCTTTGTAAAAATTATTTTCTCTATGGCAATAAAAACCAACCAACCAACAACAAAATAACAGTGATGTGGCTGTTTTTGCGAAATATTCCGATTTCATCAAATTCTACTTGTCATTTTGTAAGTAGGTTTTATGGATAGGCGCTCCATTCATTTGTACAGGCTCACACACACACACACACATACATATACGCAAACTAATAATTATGAAAACTTACGAGTGAAAGTAACAATAATGTAATAATATTTCCTATATCCAGTGCCGTCAAGGTCATTCGTCTAATACCAGGGTTCATAAGGCCAGTTGGGACAGAACAAACATAATAGTGGTCGAGATGCTATTCACATAAACAACTGCTTGAACAAGAACTTTTTCATTGTGAACTAGGTTAGTTTGGTTAATTTTTATCAATTTTAGTGGCGTCATTAAGTATCAGCAGAATTAGGTTTATGATAGTAGAATAGTGTCTGAAATTAGTGTTTGAGAGTTGTTAAGCATAAAGCGACACAATGGGCTATCTGTGCTCTGTCCACCGCAAGTACTGAAACCCGATTTTTAGCGTTATAAATCTTCAGACTTATTACCAGCCCCCAGTGGCACAGCGGTATGTCTGCGGACTTACAACGCTAGAAACCGGGTTTCGATATCCGTGGTGGGCAGAGCACAGATAGCCCATTGTGCAGCTTTGTGCTTAATTACAAACAAACTTACTACTAAGCCACTGGGGATCCGAGATTATTTTGCATTATGTACGAATTAATCTCGCCCTGATAGAATCCAAAATTAACGAAGATATATTCTCTATTAGGCTTTATTTATTTTACAGATTTATCAAATGCGATACTGTTAAGTTGGAATAATATCCGGTGTGGATGTAGGCTCAAACCCACAATGACCCTTTGGATATTATCAAAATCACATACAGAATTAAATATTGCAACATAATCCAACAGTTAACGGTGTGTGCAAGTTATATATAATAAATACAATTTAAGGCGAAAAAACACTGGCATATTTGATAAATAGACAAAAAGTTCATACGAAATACTCATATATTGGCTTTTTTAAGGACATTACGATTGTTAAATATCAATCGCTTGACAAAAGACAGAATCCGAATTTTTGCTTTCTTTTTTCGAGGACCCATCTACAGTTTATGGTCTAAAGTATAACGAAGGATGAGAGACGTTTTTGTAATATTAAATACAGGGGTGGGGGGGGGGCTATTATGACCTTTAATAAGGCATTTAAGGAGTTAAAGTTGATATCAATTATGAGGTAAAGGAAACTGACACACCCATACACACACATATAAAGAAGTAAGTACGTATTTACCCAAACATCTGGAAGATAAGGCAACCTTTAATAAGGCATTTAAGGAGTTAAAGTTAATATCAATTATGAGGTAAAGGAAACTGACACACCCATACACACACATATAAAGAAGTAAGTACGTATTTACCCAAACATCTGGAAGATAAGGCATTTTTCTAGGAAAAATAAAATATTTTCTCTTGTCACGAACTGAACAGCCAATTAAACCACATTGATTTACTATGAAGTTTTATTCGATATATTCTGTTCTTCATGTAATCCACAACCTAACTATGATACGTTTTACAAGGTCTGTTGTGTCAGTGAACACGCCAGAAATTTCAGAAGCCTTTGTAAGCTCAAAAGTTCGCGTGACTGTCTCGTCTTCATGACACGACAGAACACCTGTACAGGGCCGAATAGGCTTAAGCTCGGGCCGTTCCTCTTCAGCGAACAAACAGAAAAGGCCTGATATGTTTTGTGGTCCTGCCTTCTTGGGTGCTTTGGGTCTCGCGGCAAGTCACGCTGGCGGCGGTCAAGCGAGAACAACAAATCCTATACACAGGGATCAACTTGACTACCTACCTCACACATAACTTAACAAACATCCGAGTAATGCTCACATGTTGTTTTCCCTTTCCTTTTTTCTGGCGAACTTTAGAAGTTTCCTGCTCAACCAGTAGAAATTATATATCTAACTTTAAAAATATATTCCCCGGCTGCAATAACTACCTATACTTTATGTATTTTACGTAGTAGTCAGTACTGACTTTAATTAACTGGATATGGCAAATATAATGTAGTTCACACATTAATGGATTCTTCTTTACTTTTACTTATAATTTCTCATCATTATTAGATTCCGCATGTATGTGTGTGTGTGTGTGTGTGTCCTATCCATCAAACCTACATACAAAATATCAACTATGGTCTCACACAGCCAACTGATACTAGAAACCATCCCCCTGTTACAGAACATTATTTTGACGAAACCGGAATATGCCGCAAACACACACGTCATTGTTTTTTGTGTTTGTTTGTTTTTACTACCAAAGTGAAACCATCTTTACGAAGTTCTCATTCTGACCTAAACTAACCTCGTATGTTTTTGCTTTGAATGGCACAGGGGCAAATTAGTTTTATGGCAATCATGGTAACATGTTGATAATAGCGTTTATGGTTACTTCTCTCATTTTCTGTGCACTAGATTTTAAAAGCATATTCATATTGTATAGTTAAACAGTTTAGCACACATAATTTAGTTCATTCTTTATATTTAGCATCATAATTTTAGTATCAACTGCTTAAATTATTGTTTGTTTGTAGTTAAGCACAAAGCTATACGATGGGCTATCTGTGTTCTGCCCACCACGGGCATTGCAAGTCCGCAGACATACAGCTGTGCCACTGGGGGGCATGCTTAGAAGAAAACCAGTATATTATTATATAAAAAAAATCTCATGGTTGATAAATCATATTAAGTCAGAATTATTATAGTAGGTAATGAGTTTACGAAAGAGCTGCAGCAGAAATACATTAAAAGCTGTGTGACCTCCAGCCTTCGTAACTGTAGGAAAGATACGAGTAATTTTCAATTATTCTGTCACGTATAGGTAACACTAAATTACATAATTCAAAAATGCCATTTTTTTCGGTCTCCGAAAAATGATGATTATTCTACGGGAGTTGTACCTGACACAAAGAACAAGAATAAAAAAAACATGATAGGGTCATTATCTCTGAAAGTCGCTTATGGTGTTGTGTTGGGGTTACAAGTAAATTTTCCTTCCTTTTTTTTCGCTACTTTCACAATTCCTTCCTCGATGTGTCTCGCGTTAACACACCCTTTCCTTTACTTTATCGACCAAGATCAGCACATCTATAAACGCTTCTAATTCCAGACCATACGTGGCAATTTATGTATATGTTAAATCACGGTGCAGTAATTGGAAACACATTTTCTCTAGACTGGCATTTTTTTCTCATTTTAAAATTATAATTTATACTTTACATTTAGATATGGCAATATATATATATATATATAAAACTACCAAGACTATAGTACTTTATGAAAACAGAGAGAAAGCCTTTTTTATGTGTATTTGTAGTTAAGAATAAAGCTGCACAATGGGCTATCTGTGCTCTTCCCACCACAGGTATCAAAACCCGGTTTTTAGCTCTGTAAGTCCGCAGACATACCGGGTTTTTTTTTGTCACTTCTTGCATGATTACACAAAGCTAATTCAAATTATTTACTAAAACTATGTGTTTCACATAAATTTGATTCATAAAAAAGCATCCTAAGGCCATAATGAGAAACTTTGACAACCTTCTTTAAACTACGTAGAAACGCTAATATTTTATTACAACACTTGGCATTTTAACTTTCATAGAATACCAAACACTTGGCATTTTATCTTTCATAAAATACCAGTTTAACTGCTTATAAACTATAGGCTGTTAAGTCTTTAGTTTGATTAATTTTCATCAACAGCAGTACACAATAAACTATTTTTGAATTTATTATAAACGTCTTAGTTTATACACGAGAAAAGTTAAGAAAAAAAAGATTGCCTCCAAAATATGTTTCGCTAACCTTAACATGTTCGCACAGAATAATTCGTTACAAGATAAATTCTAATTTTGGAATTTAAAATCCTGCAAATATGGATCATAAAAGAAGTAAGGAAACAAGGCTGGTTATACTTTAAACATTATTTACTCAAACTTCAAACCCCTATTATGGCTCCCTGCTGTTACTTAGAATTACATTTGGTGCAGTCAAAAATAGGGATTTGTAATATGAGTAAATAATATCTATAGTATCTCCACCCTTGTTTCCTTACTTTTCACGATCCCTGTTTGCAGGTTTTTAAATTCCCAACTCTTTATTTATCTTATTTGCTGGCTTTTTATGCTCAATTATGGGCAAATGATTACTTGATATGGAAGCTAACTTTATACATTGGAATGATAATAAACATAGCTAGTAGCTAGCTGATACGATTTTCACTTCATACATAGTATAGGGGTGGCTCCCTAAAGACACCGTTTGTATAGTGTACAAAGCATTGAGTATCTACATGTTATAGTCATCTAATGTTCATCTATAATTGGCCGGTAATACCCGTTTCACCCTGTACTTATGCTTTAGGAACACCAGATGTGTGTATAGAAAACTAAAGATAACATCGTTTACACTAAAATTATGATGTTTTTAGCTTATGTAAAATATAGAAGAAACAAAAAGACTTTTCAATACTCCTACGACCTTCGCAGTATCTTATTTAGTATACTACAGAAGGTCTGGGTGCAATATACCAAGCCGTTTTTGTTGTAGGTTAGTAAGAGAATAATAATAAGAACAAAATTACAAACGGGCTGTTATGAGCGGATTTTCTTTTCACGTGTGTGCTTTTTTGTGCACTTGTATACGTGCACAGCCTTAACAGTCAATAGTAAAGGTTTTAAAGTGTTGTTTGAACTGAAACTTTGCTGTTTAAGGTGCTTTTTGCCCGAACGTTCTATTAGGGTTTTGTGCAATTCCTTGCGATCTCTATTATGAACTTATGAACCACTATCGTGGTTCATGACAACTGATGGGTGGGATACAAAATGATAACTAATTTGGTTGTGGTATTTTTGTATTTAAAGTAATTAAACCATTTAAGTGACTTGCTTAGACTACTCACTTATGAGGTTAGGAACGTAGAGTTCTGAACGAATCTGATGGCCGTGCGGGTCGTCTCAGTGACTGTGATGTTAAACATAAGTGGGGCCTATTCCAGAATCCACGATACTCACCAAACAACTCTAGTGCAAAGGACACTTTGAGCCGAATGGTGTGATCAAAAATAAAACCGATCGACTTATCTACTAAGAGACACCACATTTAGCGACGCTTTCAAAACCTGGATATCGGAGGCAAGTATGAAAATTCAGTGATATTGCTCTCAGGTCCATACTTAACAAGGTGCCAGTGCTCTAAGTATTTATAAACAAATGAAGAAAGTCACACAAAAAACCTTAACACATAAACAGTGCTATCTGAGATGGGGTTCTGACGGATGGCACATCCATTCCTCAAATGCATTTCTCTTTGCAGTTCATAGTACTACCTACTCCCACCTCTCCCTTACGCATATAGCGACGTCATCAGTACGTCCCTACTCCTAATTTTATTTTTGCATAGTTTAGTTTATTTTAAAAAGCTTCTCACGCACGCATGTGTACACTCTACACTTTTATTTATTTAGATGATATAAATATTTGGCTTCGAAGAAGTGTGTCCGAGTAATACAGTCTCAATAAACTTTGCATTGCATTACGTTAAACACAGTAACTTCAACCATTCTGCTCCCAGTGGCACAACGGCAAGTCTGAAGGCTTATAACGCTAAAATCTGGGTTTCGATACCTGTGGTGGGCACAGCACAGATAGCGCATTGTGTAGCTTTGTGCTTAACTACAAATAACAAAAACAACAACAATCAGCCGTCCTTTTCATAATAATTATTAATTGTTTTGTTTTTGAAATCACTATTAATGAAGAATGAAATCTCCTAACATCTACGCAGGCTCTACAGAAATATAACCTTAAGTACATAGAGAGAGAGAGAGAAAAAAAAGAATTGCAGGAGAACAATAAACAACGGGGGAGTTACAATATTTCTAATTAAAGCTATGGAAAAGAAAAGAAAGAATTGTAAGACTGAGGAATGCAGTGGTAAATAGATGTAAGGTGTCTAATGATAGCTGTAGACAACGAACAGAATGTGAAGGTGAGGCTAATGATTGTAATGAAAGTTCTGGATATCAGATGAATGAATAAATTACAAGATATGGAGCCTCATCTGAATAAATGGAGAGAGAAGAGTTACAAAACGTCTACTTGTAGCTCTTCTGATAACAAACGATGAAGTAATTGTAAGATACATCTAATAGAAGCTCTGATGGGATGAAAGATAGAAGAAGGGCAGTCAAAATTTAGGAATTTGTTTGAGTGAGGCCTTTTAAAAAGTAAAATTTTAGTGTGCGGTAAAGAGCTGCGACCGCCATCTATGAGAGGAGGTCTGGGGTCATGCTCCCCCAGAAAATGTTTTATTCAATAAAGCAAACCGTTGCAACCTGGTGCATTTCCCGGATCAATGTGATGTTACCGATCCACCAACCATAGTGTGTTATAGAAAACGGCTAATTTGACCAAAACGTGATTCTATTTTTTTCTTTACTATTATTAATGCGTGTGAGCGTGAGAATGTGTACAGATGCATGAGTCTAACCTTCAATGCTTAAATGTTGAGAGTTCTGTAAAAGTAAAGGTTCCACAATAACTAATGGAAGCTGTCTTGTAACATATAAAGGAATAGTTTGTTGATGACCAAAAACACCTTGGAAAAGGATGCATTTTTTTCTGGTTTACAAAAAAACAACATATTAACTACTTGCAAGAATATGCCAAACAAATATCATGTTCTTTACGGTTTGTAAAAAGATTCTTGTCAATCCCACTTTTGTTTATTTCTCTACTTGATTTAATTTCAAATTTCTCGTCTTTCTCTGCTAACTGAACCACAGAATGAGTATCTGTATTTTTCTGCTTATTGAAACCCAATGATAAACACTATGTCTTCGTTTCCTTGCTGAAATCCTAAAACAAACATTCTGTCTTCTGCTTGCTGAAATTCCAAAACAAGCATCTTGTCTTCCTTTGCTTGAGGAAACGTTGAACAGAATCACTGCCTTCCTATGCTTACTGAAACCTATGTACAGATATTAATTTATTTTTGTGTTTGCTGAAACCACTGAACAGATATACTATCTTTCTCTGCTTACTGACACGTCTGAACAAATACTTTTTCTTCTGCTCTGCTGAAAACCTTAAACAAATATCAGTGTCTTGCACTGAGTGCTGAAACTCGCAAGCAGATACTCTGCTTCCTGAAAACTCTGAATTGGTACATTTTTTTCCCACTGAAACTCGTAAACAAATATCATTGTCGTTCTCAGCTTGTTATACCCCCTGAGTAGCTATATACTTTAACTTCATTGGTTGCTGAATTCCTTAATCATATTAATTGGCTTCATCTTGCTGATTTTTTCTTTACTCCCTTTTTCGAATGAATCCTGCGTCCTATTCTGTTTACCAGAAGCTTCTAAACAAAGTTTATTTGTTTGTTAAGATCAAAGCTACATAAAGGGCTATCTGTGCTCTGCCCACTGCTGGTACTGAAACCCAATTTTTAGCGTTATAAGCTCTCACAGTTACCGTTGAATCACCTGGGACCCAAGTCTTAAGGACCTTTTCATCTAATAGCTTCTTTGTTTATAAATGTAGCCACTAGGTTGAAAAATTAAATAAATTGAATATGGAGATTCTTGCTGTAGCCACTAGGTTGAAAAATTAAATAAATTGAATATGGAGATTCTTGCATCTATAAAATAAAGTTTTTATCAGCAATTTTTAAATATGTTTCATAAGATCTCAAATTTTCACAATCAAAGATTTGTTTGTTTGTTTCTAAACCGAATGTTTTCGTAAGTTCCTTCCCCCGAAAGTCCTTGATTTTTCGAGTTTTTTTGTGTTTCAGTGAATAATTTTTGTGTGTTTGTGTGATCTCGAAAGCTCTCCATATGCCGCGAATAAATTCATTTTAATACTAGTTGTGAAAACTACATTTTCACATTGACGCATTTCGTTATTTTAAATACCGAGGTTAGAGATGGATTTTCGTGACATTATATAATATCGCATTAGATTTTACAACCGGTTACAAATACGCCCCACATTCTTGAAGCGCAATCAAGTATTTGGACTTTAACTGGTGACCCTTATGATTCAAAGTACATAGCCACTTTTCGGTTTTTATTCCAGAATTTTCTGGCAAAGCAACACAAAGGACCATCTGCGCATAGCTGTTCTTAATTTTGAACCGACACCCTAGAGGGAAGGTAGCTAGTCAATAGCACCCACCACTCACTCAATCTTGGGTAAATCTTATCTGACCGAATAATGGGATTTGCCTGTCTCTCTCGTAGAGCGCACCTACAGCTCCAAGGTGTGGAGCGCGTTTTTGCGGAAGCAAAACGCGATGCATGAACTCTTGATTTACAGTCGGACCACGCTGACCAAAAGGCCACACCTGGCCCCGCTTTTAGGTTCTGATTTAGTGATGTAAACAAGTTTGTTAACGTAGTTAAATAGTTAAAAAAAGGAACGGGAGTTGTAAAAGAGCGAAACATATCCTTTGGATATCGCACAAAGTGTGGGTAATAAAGAATGAAATTATAATCAGCCACTGTATGCATCATTTAAGAACTTTTAAAGCTTGTTCATTACAGAAGTTTGGTTTTTGGTTTTTGAATTTCGCGCAAAGCTACATGAGGGCTATCTGAGCTAGCCGTCCCTAATTTAGCAATGAAAGACTAGAGGGAAGGCAGCTAGTCATCACCACCCACTGCCAACTCTTGGGCTACACTTTTACCAACGAATAGTGGGATTGACCATCACATTATAACGCCCCCACAGTTGAAAAGGCGAGCATCTGATTTAGTGATGTAAACAAGTACACGTGTATATGTCATTTCGTAAAGGTTGACATTAAATACTTCTTTACTCCAATACTACTGGGTACATAGAAGAGATGTGCAATAGTACTGTCATAAAATCATAATACGTTTTCCTACAAACTGTGGTACCACACCTGTAAAACACAACACTTGTTTTTGTACAGAGACAACAACAGCCACCAAGTTCAGTTACCAAAGTCTTTACTGAATCGATCTGCTCATGGTATAATATTTTACCCAAACATTCGGAGCTTCGTGGCCACATCCTGGTTGGAAAATTAAATTTGGTAAAAAGTGAAACATAAGGGAAAAGATTGACTCTAATATTCGGACTTTCTTTTATTGATCATGGCCTAAAGAATCTGATCGTGCCAATTAAAATACGTAACTCAACAGTATATCCAGTTTTATGTTTTAAGTTCCGAGTTTCATTTATCTCCCTAGGATTTATGTTTAGAGTTAACGTAGATACTAAAAAATAACTTTCAACAAGCCATGCCTTTACTATTTTTTTTTACCTCTTCCTTATTACTCTAAAAACCAAGTGACTTTATAACCAAAATCTGATGGTTAAGAGGAAAATACGAGAAAATTAAAGCCTACGTACTAAAGTTCGAAGTTACGTCGCTTTAAAAACAAACTTTGCAAGTTGATAACAGTTTTATCAATGTCACATTTCAATAATTGGAAAACTGAACAAAATTAGGATTTATTCGAAGTTTGTTTGAGACACGAAGATTACCTACCTATCTGATTAAATCGACCCTCTCTTCCTACCCCCTTCCACATTTTTATTTGATAACAATAATCATAAATGACCTTTGGCAAGTACACATTTTGTGGGAACTGCAAGGTAAAGTTAGTCTAGAACAAAAATAAATAAGCTCGAGTTATTCACAATACTAGTAACATTTGATAACGGACTTACTCAAGATTACTTAAAATGAGGTTTTCAGAATATCTCTGTATAAAGACCAAAACCATTTTATTCAGGACAACCATTCGTCGTGTAATTGGAGGCTCCAGGCCAACAAGCTTCGTCTATTTCGAGGTTCCAGTTAGAGGCGTATCATCTAACTTAGGTTCTTTTTCTTTACGCCCCTTCTCGGGCAAAAATCCTCAAACAACATAATCCTGTACGCCGTCGGACAGTTTCTAGTTACCTCAAACAAAATAGCCCTGTGCATCGTCGGAAAGTTTCCAGTTACAGCAATTGGGCCAGCCAGCTGTAGGTGATGCAAGCCAAAAGTCTATACAAAGAAGTGGAAATGCGCCCCATTTCAGGATTTTTTTTTATACATATATTTCCATTCCCGGACAAAATTATTAAAACAAAATATCCCGTAGACTGACAGACAGTTTTTAGTTACCACACACAAAAAAAATTAAGGTAACCTAGCCAACTCTGGTTGATGCAAGCCAAAAGTCTATATAAAAAAAAATTGAAAATATGCCCTGTTTCATGATTCTTTTTTATTTCCCTTCTCGTGCAGAATTCCTGAAACAAAACAGCCCTGTTCACCGAAGGTCAATTTCCAGTTACCATGCAAAAAAAAATAAAAAATAAAGGTAATCAAGCCAGCCAACTCTGGGTAATGAATGTTAACACACACCATCTATCATCTTTATAGTACGATTTTTCATAAAACAAACGAGTCATTTAATTTTGGCTTGGAAACAGTTATTGTATGATCTACGATTCCGCTAGTCTTGAATAACTCAAAGTAAAATTCTTCATTCGTAACACGTACATAATTTGGAAAACCGTTTAGCTTCACAGTCATCAATTTAGAATAATCAATTTTCGAAACCTCTGTTAGGCATCATTTAGGCTTAACGATTGCATTACATCTAATGCTAACCGTGATCACAGTAATGAGCTTTAAGCACGTAATAAAGCTGAATTAACTGACTCAAACTTGTCAATTTTTTTTTAATCTGTAAATCATGAAACTATTTTAAAATTTATAAAGGTAAAGGTAAATGTATTTTATTGCTAAATTACCTGTACAAAAAAAATCATAACAATCCATATTATGTTCAAAGCAGAAATAAAGCAGACACAAAATAGACGAATGCTAAATATACACAATGAGATGTACACGTAAAAACGCTAATATGAAAATATCCTGGAAACTTTTGTAAAAACATTCATATCAAATTTGGCTTCTACCGTGCTAAAAGTTTGGCTATTTTGCAAATAAAAAAAGGCAGTGGAAGGCAGCAACCTGAAACAAAAAATAAGTTAGTTAATTACGTGCTTCAGAAAATACTTGTAAAGATTTCCGTTTTTGTTTGTTTTTCGCACATGTCACGTTGGACAATATACGTTTTCTAACACACGTATGCTAATTAACCAAACATTCATACTCACATCGTTAATAACAGGGTTGTGCTTGTAGATGTTCTTGAGGATAAATCTTCCTAACATTAGCTGTAAACTGAGCAGGGGGTAACCAAGAAGAGTGGGGTTGAACGACTACCTTATTATTCTAAGAAGTAAAAAAAGTGTCCGCTATTTTTTATTTCTTTATTCGCGAACCTAAGACGTTTACAACTGTTCCTTTTTGTTTTTCCTTGTTAAGCTTTCAATACGTTCGTTTTACGAGTTTCATTTAGGCTTAGGTAAATTCATTCTGTAGAAGAAAAGTTCAACGTTTTTTGGAAAAAGATCCCTCCTCAGCGACTCTGTTGTGCTGTCTGCGCACGACCTTGGCAGAGTTTTATTTAATCAATCAAAGTGGGTGATGTAGATACAGATCTGTGATATTGCTGAAACAGAATGGTAGCAAACGTAACTTTGTGCATGACGTTGAATTGTGGTATTTGTTTGTTTTTTTTTCAATCTGAACGGACCCCGTGGTTCAGACACATTCGTCCCTAATTAGAACTATTAACCACAGAGAGGGAAATCATTCAGCAGCACCCACCATCTATAAAGCGCCTACAGCTGAAAGTTCTGAGCATGTTCACTGATATTTGACGGGTTCAAACCTTGAACCTTCTAATTCACAGCTCAGAATAATAATTACTAGACTATGCCCAGCTTGAGTTGTTGTGACACACACTCCACCCATTCACATATCTAAGTTGCTATTCACAAAAGATGTAGTAAACATTTGCCTTAAATTCCTAATGATGTCCATACATAAGCGGGTATTTCAAACCTTTTCCTTTCGTGTTTAAGAACGTTGTTTACTCGAAAGGAAAAATATTCTTTGATACAATATTTAAGAATTAAATTTATGCATCTTCAGACGAGAATGGGTTCCTACATTAGCTTCATGAAAAATCATTTAAAAAGTACTATGGTAAAAGCTGATGTAAGAACGTAACTGATAAAAAAAAACAACACAAAAATACAACAACAACAACGAGATTTAAAATAGGGTACGTAAATTAAAGGTATTGTCACATTGCGCAGTTAAACATTACAAAGTAAAATGTTGATAAACTGACGACTATGGCTCTAACGTATGTAATCTGCTGTTATAAATTGTTTAACAATCTTAGAGATTTGGTATAATACTGACATTTACGGTATTACATACCATTACAGTTAGTAGCTGTAGGTGAGTATGACACGGTGTTGCATAACACATAGATACTAATGTAAAATGGTTGCTGAAGATGTATCCAAAAGCTTTTCAATCAAATATAGAGAACATATGGGTCAACAGTAAGTCTGGGGAATTAAAACGCTAAAATCTGGGGTTCGTTTCCTTACCGTGAACAGAGCGCAGATAGCCCGGTGTGTAGCTTCGCGCTAAAAATCAACGTCGTTCTTTTTTCTTACTAACCAATTAAGCCTAAAGGAATATCACAAGTGTTATATTTTTTGTTACCTTATTAAAATATATTTATATATTTACACAGCTGCTGCAGTTGAAAGAAATATAAAGTGGCACATCGTTCGGATTTAAAGTTTGATGTGACATTTGAGTTTGGTTGTCAACATAATAAAGATAAGAAATTGAGAAAAGTTTCATATCACCCTAAGAGATCTAAATGTACTGTACAATCTAAAGTGGTATTGATATATTTCATTAGTCCTACGAAACCCTTTTATATCATATGATGACATTCACGTGATATCGTTATTATATAAAAACAAGGCAAATAATAAACGATGGCGTAAAGGAAAAAAAAAAAAACAGCTCTGACATCAATCGGTAAAAAATTCGAACCCTCTAGCAATAAAAGTGTGGTAACGAAATCTTTTAAGCGCCATTTCACTTCAAGGGAGTTCTTATTAAAGTTGATATAAAAAGGTCAGGAAAATAAAACTTTCTGCACGGTCAAATCGAACGTAAATGTATGTAAAAATTTCTCATTTATCAAAGTCAACCTTTGAATTTTTTTCTTTACGCCGATGGACACCTGGTGTTGGAATTCCATACCGTTTTCTTTTAAAAAACATTCTCTTAAAACTAACGTAATCAATATGTATGATGTAATTGTTTAAGTTTTCGCCCATGCCAAGTGACATATTTTAAACGTGTCATGAACATTATCTGTATGCATGTAATGTATGTATATATATATATATATATATGTATTCCTTATATTACAAATACACACAGGGCGGCATGACAAGATGTTCTTCCATTCTAAAAAGCTGACTGTCAAAATCTAATTGAAAACATTAATGTATTAATACTAGAAATAAATGACCTTATAACACTAAATTGTTGTTTTTATTTAGACACTCAACGTTTCACTTACAGCTTCTTCAGAAGCGTTCACTAAAACACAAACCGAAATTGACAGTACAAAGTTTCAAAGCTGTAAAGTGAAACGTCGAGTGTCAGATTAAATAAAAACAACAACTTAGTGTAATAACGTCATTTATTTCTTGTATTAATATGCCCTCTATATATCAATATGCACTAGAGAAATTAAATAATGAACATTAAATGTAGTTTGGTAATTTCAACACATCGAATGAACGACTAAGTCAGGTTTGGTTTGTTATAATTTCGCGCAAAGCTACACGAAGGCTATCTGCGCTAGCCGTTCCTAATTTAGCAATGTAAGACTAGAGGGAAGGCAGCTAGTCATCACCACCCACCGCCAACTATTTTACCAACGAATAGTAGGATTGACCGTCACATTATAACACCCTCACGGTTGAGAGGGCGAGCATGTTTGGTGAGGCGGGGATTCGAACCCGCGACTCGCAGTTTGCGAGTCGAGCGCGACTAAGTCAGAAAACCCAAGGTTCAGACAAAGCTATCCTTTATTTCGAGCTACTGATCAGAGAGGTGAGGGACGGGAACAAGACAGCAGATTTACCACCCACACAGTTATTATGAACCGAATAGTGGAAGTTATTGTCATCGTTATAATTACAACGTCATTACAAGCGTTTGTGTAGAGCGTGTTCAGAAGCATATCGCGGTTCGAGTTCTTTAGATCCGCAGCCTAGCACGCTAATCGTTAGTCTACGATCGATCCTAAAAATATGAAAAATTTACGTCCATGCAATCTGAGTGGATTTGTTTGTTTGATATTTAACGCAAAACTACACATGGGGTTACCTGTTCTCAGCCCACTGTGGGTATCGAAACCTGATACTTAGTGTTGTAAGCCCCCAGACCTTATCCTCTAGCCAACGGAGAGGGGTGGCGTCTAAATGGAATAAGTAAGTGGCTTGATGTCTCAAGAAACGCAAAGCGACAAGCCTGTATAACACACCCGTCAGTTGCTATAGCAACCTCAGGAACGGCAGAAATCAGTACTCTTTTGTACGAACCTTTATCCCAGATACTGATAGGGATAGACACACACAAGAATAGTTGTCATTTGTCCTTTCATCAAACACGTACTTAACAATCCCACTTGAAACAATTACTGGACATTTATCAGCACAATGGTCAAATTTTGGATAATTATCAAATATAATAAATACATATCATCCTGCAATTTTATCATTATTAGTATTATCAATGGCATGCACACAGACACGTATCTTTAATCTGCATAATATATAAATAGAAACATTGGAAGCTACACTGCTTTTATATTAAAAATATATTTAATTTTTACACTCTATACTGTAGAAACGAAAGAAAGAAAGTTTGTTTGTTTGTTTGGAGTTAAGCGCAAAGCTATACAAAGGGCTATCTGACGCTCTGTCCACCACGGGTATCGAAACCAGGTTTCTAGCGGTGTAGGCCCACAGATATTCCACTGTGCCACTAGGGAGCAATGGAGTAAAGAAAAAGTTTCATAAAACTACGAAGAAGTGACGTCAGCACATTTTCAGGAAGTGCAAAGTTTCGTGTTATAGTGGAAAATATTTCAAGGTATCTCATTAAAAAATTGTATATTTGCAGAATTTCCCTAAACTTATAGAAAATATTGTAAGGAACCTCTTTAAAAAGGAAACATTATGTAAATGTCCTGGTGTAGTTAAGTGTTTTACACTCACAAAAAAGAAACCTATCATTCTATAGGTATTTGAAGAACTTGTAGCATTTCGACACAATTTAATTCTTCGTATTGTTAGCCGACACTGGGCAGCTTATACATAATTGAACTCTATTTATTCAATAATGTTAATGTCCTGTTCTCTTTTTTTTTTTTAATGGGGTACTTTAAAATATTTTCCGTTAAAAAAATGGAACTTTGTAAAACGTTCCTGAAAATGTGCTTCTGGTGATTTTTCCTTAGTTTTATAGATTTTGTTTTTACAGTATATATATTTTCTCAAATAGTGATCGGCGATTCGGAATTAGGGATGGCGCAAAGTTCTCTGGCCTGTGCACTGACAAACGTACAGCGACGGACTCCAGAATTGTAAGGAGGAGAACCTTTGAACCTTTGCTTTAGCGTGTAAGTAAATAAGCATGTATATTTCATTTAAACTGTGGTGTTAAATGTGACAAAAGCACAGGAAGTAACTTTTAAACAAACACACATACACAACGAGGCCAAATAACCACGCAAGCCAAAGGCTTGCATAGGGTGCTTAATGAACATTCTTTATACACTTCCAAAACAAACATAAGCATATTTTTGGCTTGCATAGGGTGCTTAATGAACATTCTTTATACACTTCCAAAACAAACATAAGCATATTTTTGGCTTGCATAGGGTTCTTAATGAACATTCTTTATACACTTCCAAGACAAACACAAACATATTTTTAATTAAAAAGTTAAAAAATCCGTTTGTCTGTTCGGAATTTTTTTTCGCTAATTTTTCAATCCAACGCTACAAATCTCATATCGTTATGGAAAGGCCTTTGTTCGAAGAGTTCGAATTGCATATTGGCTTTTCCATTCAGAATCAACTCCTATGTTTTTTGCTTAGTCAAACTTTTTAATACAACGAGTATGATATACGATGACACAGTGTCTCATCACTTGACTACTGGCTTCGATTTCAATTTATTTTATTTATTTTCACACACACAAAAAAACACTTAACCAGCGTGTAATTAACTAAAAAAAGAACATTATACTAAATACAATTTCTATGGGCTTTCTAGACTTATTTAAATCTAAAATACGCATGCGCAGTCCGTTGAAAACCATATGCTTATCACTTTGTGAAAACGCATTCAGACTTTTCCGCATAATCAACAAAGTTTACTTTTATTACAACTTTATATTCATCTTACTTTGCAATAATTTAGCTTCGGTTCGTTTCATAGACTGCTATAAACACATTTTATATATATATTTTTAGTGTGGGTTTTAGTCTTAGTTTCTTTGCTTTATAGAATTAAAAAAAAAATCTACACGATGTGTATCTGTGCATAACCGTCCCTAATTCTGAACTGGTAGACTAAAGAAAAGGCAGCCAGCTATTCAACAGCATCCTTCACTAACTCTTGGGCTACACTTAACTGATCGAATAGTGGGATTTGACCGCCACTCTTATAATCCACCCACGGCCCTAAAGTGAGGAACACATTAATACACCAATGTCATGTAAACCAATGAATTATCGGATTCATAATCCAGCCACAGTAATTACTAGGCCACGACCGGCACATAAGTGGCGTGAAAGTTTCAAACTAGTAATCTAACAAAGGCACAAAATATGTTGGTATGAGATTTGCTTTTCAAGTCAGACAAAAAAAAATCCTGTATTAACTTTGGAGCAAGCAGGATCAAATTTAGCAGGCAGATTAGTGGTGGCCTGGTGGATGTCCTTATCTTTATGGTGTAACCCCTTACCATTGGAGGCTGAGCACACCGGGAAAATTGCCCAAGTATGATGGAAGTTTAGGAGTAGGTTTTCAGAGTCGCTAAACCGGAATCTGGCATGGGAATTTGTGTTTCTAACCCATCATGGGGATCCTGGGGACGCCATATTTGTTCATATCCCCCTCTCACGTGCTTAGGTACCAAGGGCGAGTGTCCTAAAGAAGTTTGTTGTCGGGTACGGGTCCCTCCCTTGAGAAGTAATTGAGTATAATGGAAGAGCTTGGTCGGTACATTGGGAACTCTAATTCATGAGAGGTCTTTGAACTCCGCAGTGGAGTGCAGGTAGTTTTATGCTGTTACTGAATTACAATTACAAGTAGAATGTCCTGATAAAATACTCATGCAGATACTCACCCTCTTTCTGACATCTACACTATTATAATAGTGAGTTGTTTTGCTTTGTTTGTTTGTTTTGAATTTCGCGCAAACCTACACGAGGACTATCTGCGCTAGCCGTCCCTAATTTAGCAGTGTAAGACTAGAGGGAAGGCAGCTAGTCATCACCACCCACCGCCAACTTTTGGGCTACTCAATTACCAACGAATAGTGGGATTGACCGTAACATTATAAAGCCTCCACGGCTGAAAGGGTGAGCATGTTTGGTGTGACGGGGATTCGAACCCACGACTCGCAGATTGCGAGTCCAGTACCCTAACCACCTGGCCGTGCCGGGCCAGTTGTTTTTGGTATAATTAGGCTAGTAACCTATGGTAATAAATTAATTCTGGTATATAAATAATAAGATATTTAAAGGCATTGATTACCCTTCACTCACTTCTAACTAATAGTTAGATAACTTGTGACTAATTTTTATTACTCTTCTAATTTATTAAACCCCTCTTATTGCTTCTCAGATTTTACAAGTCATTAAAATTAGAAAAAAAAGAAAGAAAATCGAATAAAAATGCCATAACTGATCATCTCTTGCAAAGTTTTACGAGTAAGGCTGAAACTAAAGATCCCATAGTATGAATGCTCAAAACCAGAATTTCCGTTTGTTTTGGAAAGCTAAAATCAAATTATCAAGAACAGAACGTATCGAAAAAAAAATTTTTTAAATTTCATTCAAAAATTTTAAGATTATTATTATAATCACGTGTTGTTTTTTTAATCTACAAACTCATGAGCAGCATAATTTACATAGAAAGCACCATTTTTTTTATCCTTGTCAAGTATTATACAGGAGACGAAAAGGTTCATCGGTGGGTTTGTTTGTTTGTTTATAGTTTAAATCCAATGGTCTATCTGCGCTTTACCCACCACGGGTATCGAAATCCGGTTTCTAGCGTTGTAATTCCACAGACATACCGCTGTGGCACTGGGGGCCTCTCGGTAGGTCAGCGCTAAAATTCAGGGGTCGATATCTCTCAGTGGACTGAGCACAGATGGCACATGCGCCTAAAGAAAAAGAAAAATATGCGAACCAAGCTTTTATACTAAAAAAATTATCTCGTTTAATTCTAACCTCCGTGAGTAAAATTTCATATATATTACAAAGTGCGTTTACATCACACGTTTTTGTGGAATTTTCGAGCAAAGCTACACAAGAGATTACTATGCATAGCCGTTCCTAATTTTGAAGACTAGCTGGAAGGCAGATAGACAACAGTACTCATCGCCAACTCTTGTTACATCACATAATGTGTTTGACATTCAGCCTTATATTGTATCCATGGCCCAAGAATGGCTTTGATGGGACGCGAACCACGTATCCTCAGATACGGTACTGTAGTCACTGGTTCATTCTTGACCCATATCAATGAGTAAATAACATCTTCTAACATGTAATAAATATCGTTCGAAATCGAAACTGCAAGGACATTTCAAGGTGACGGTTTGTTTGTTTGTAATTATGCACAAAGCTACACAATGGGCTATCTGTGCTCTGCCCACCACGAGTATCGAAACCCGGATTCTAGCGTTGTAAGTCCGCAGACATACCGCTGTGCCACTGGGGGGCTCAAGATGACGGACTCCCGAATCAGCTTAGCGCAAGAGCGCACTTTATCCTAATAGAACTTGCTCTTGGAAGAATGGTGGCCGTCCGTTCGCTCCACGTAAACTTACACCCCATTTCCTTTCTGTCAAGTAAAAAGATGTGTATCTTCCTGATTGTTAGTTTTTTCTTTTTTATCACGTCTTTTTTAAAGTGTACTTAACAGGAAAATGCATTTTTATTTTGTCAACTCTTTCTTTGCAACAAAGTGTACAACTGTTATCAAACTTGGCATGCTTCACAGCATTTTCTTCTGTAGATCAGTTACAAGACATGTGCATTAGTTTATGTCATGTCGTTTATTCTCCAAGAAACGTCGGTCTACAACAAGTGAGAGAGAGAGAAGAACTAAGTGCAATGCACTTTGTGAATGTTACATTTTAAAGGTTTATGACCGTTGTGACCTTGAAACGTAACTGGTGATCTTGAAAGACAATAGGCTTTTAACGAACATAAACTGATAAATTCACATGAAAATTAAACAAGGCCCACAGCCAGTCACGTGTTTTAGTGCTACAGGCTAGAAGAGCAAGTATTATGACATCGGACTGTTAACAGAAACAAAAGAACTTATTCAAAGTTTCGATGGTATCAGGGTTTACTGTCTCAATCACAGAAAGCAATTGACAAATTTTCAGTATTCATAAAACAACTACCTCCACCTATTTATAAAAATCCAACTGTAGCAGACTTTCCACTTGTACTCACTTCGCAAAGTAAACGCGCTTACCAGCAAGATCTAGGTGGACTGAGGAAATGTCATTTACACGTGTTGTCTAGAAAATACTGTTCTTTTTGTTTAACGTCAAATTCAGTCGAGATGTCAAGTCTCACGCATTGATCGTGAGTCGCACGAAATTTCGTCCTTTGTCATTCTCTTACAGCCCAGACCCACTTGATGTTTAATCAGTCGAAACGCTAATTATCTGATATATTAAACACTTGTGATCAATGAAAACTCACTAAGAGAGTTGATTCTCTCTCTCTCTCTTTCCTATTTTCTCTCTTCGTTATTTTCTGGCGATCACTTCTGAATACATTTTAAAACAATTCCCCTTCATCGTTTGATTGAAGCAACAAGAGGATGATTTGAAGTATGTGGATTGTCAATATTTCTGTTTGTGCACTACTGTCACATTAGACATCTTTATTTACTTCTCATGAAAGTATATTAAATTTCTAATCTTCATATTGTGTTACATTAATCCTTCAAAATGCACCAATTAGCTTCACTGAAAAAACTACATGGTGACGGGTAGAGGTTGAATGCCCTCCCTACATAAGTGCAGCTAAGCGCATTCATGTCTTTGGCATGAGGTTACATACAGAAACAAAATTCACTATTCGAAAATAATCAACCTTGACATCTCTGAGATAGTCTCTCTCAAGTCTGACTTGTGTTTGGTTCAATTGTAGAACTATTCAATTTGATTATTGAATGTGAAAAAATAAACACTGAATTGTTTCAAAAGATATGTTACGCTTTGAGTACCTGCATTGAAATTTCCAGTCTATAACCATTACATAAAGGAAACCTCTGATCATGCATAATCTATAGTTTAGATGTCCTGTTTCGTTGCTTTAAGTCTGACTAAAGTTTAAACAATATCGGTAAACGTTTATGGAATAATTGTATTTTGTTTTTCAAAGAGAGAGAGAGAAGTAAAAATCGTTAAATCATTTATATGAAGTGTTTTGTGGCATATTATCGTAAGACAATACGAGTAATTTGTTTGGACGAAGTATATTGTGTGATACAAGGTTGTATTGGCATTTTCAAACTAAGCGGCCACGTCAGAGATATCTATTGTTCAGGTATAGCAGTACCCAATTTTGAACAAAAGTTAAGACAGCCAGCCTATCAGAACCCACCACCATGAGAGATTTGTCCAGCTTTCAACCAAATAACAGGATTGACTGTCATTCATAAAAACATCCACAGCTGAAAGCTTTTGCCAATTATTTATTAGCTTTCATTTCAAAGATGAAGACTGTTTCAGAAATAAATAAAGTCGGAACAAAGTATTTATGTGGGAGGTGATATCGAGATGGGAGTCGAGTGTTACGACTCACAAGCAATAAATATTTGTTTACAGAAACACAGTAATTAAATATGTTTTAAAACGCTTTAAAATTCGATTTCATTCATAATTCTAATTCATCATGCACGCCCACGACAATGCACAAAGCAGCTAGCCTGCAATTATGCTAGGCACATGACCCAAGAACACGTGGAACAATACTCTTTTTAATTATTGTATTTTGGCACTTGTGTATAAAGTTAAAATCATAAATAATATTCAACGTTAAAGCAATGAAAAACATTTTATTTAGGTCTATCTATGGCCTTCAAAAAGTTGACGACTCTACATGTTTCGACGTTGCAACTCCTGAGGATAACGTTGCAACGTCGAAAC
>NW_013666058.1:367524-376093 GCF_000517525.1 Limulus polyphemus
TGTTTCGACGTTGCAACGTTATCCTCAGGAGTTGCAACGTCGAAACATGTAGAGTCGTCAACTTTTTGAAGGCCATAGATAGACCTAAATAAAATGTTTTTAATTGTGTGCCAGTTTTAACGTTGAATATTATTTATGATTTTAATACTCTTTTTACAGACGAGTCGCGTTTCACCCTGTAGCCAGATAAGAGACTATTATTATTTGGAGAGAATCTGAAACTAGATCAGGATCGTGACGCATATGGCGATGGTAGAAGCATGGTGTGAATAGGAAGTAAGTATTGATGAGCGTCTCTCTCTCTCTCTCTATGTACTATATTCAAATAGGACGCTGGTGACCATGGTCTTCCACAGACGTCTTCTTCTTGAGGCACAAAGAACTTCCAATGTCGATACATTCATCCATTTAGATAGACTCTTGATGTGAGTCAACCTCTGTCTTTCAAGGTCACTCCTTCCTTCAGTCTTTTCAGTTACAATCCGACTTTCAATTTCGTCTTTTCTTATAACGTGTCAGAGAAACTCCAACTATCGCTTTTTGATTTTAGTCAGTAGCTTTCTCTTGCAACCTGCTCTTAAAAAATATCTTCATCCGACGTGTGATTTGTCCAATATACCATCAAGATGCGCCTTATAAACCACAACTCAGTTGCTTCAATTCTCTTTTCCATACTTGGCGATATTGTCCAACATTATGATGCATACGTGAGAATTAGTATAAGGGCAAGCATGTTTGGTGTGACGGGGATTAGAACCCGTGACTCCCAGTATTCATTGATAAAAGAGTAGCCCAAGAGTTGGCGATGGGTGGTGAGGACTAGCTGCTTTCCCTCTAGTCTTACACTGCTAAAGTAGGGACGGCTAGCGCAGATAGCCCTCGTGTAGCTTTGACCGAAATTCAAAACAAACAAACAAACAAGATCAAATCAGAACAAAGGTGCAAATCAAGATGTTTAATTTAAAAAAAAGATACAAATACTTCGAAAGTCGGCGGGGTCAAACCAAATCCTAAAAATGTTCTGTCAAATCTATTTCACATTAACTTTTATGATTAACAACATAACCTTCAGTATGAAAGATACCAAGCATTATCAAGCGAGCTTGTCGTTTTGGTTTTCCCTATAATGTAACGCCTGTCATTAAAAATTATAGCGTTTAGATAGACAATAATTTGCTTTGCCGATTAAATCAATGTGTGTGTTTAATATAGATGAACGTAACCCTACCAAATCAAACGAGCTTGTCGTTTTGGTTTTCCCTATAATGTAACACCTGTCATTAAAACTTATAGCGTTTAGATAGACAATAATTTGCTTTGCCGATTAAATCAATGTGTGTGTTTAATATAGATGAACGTAACCCTACCAAATCAAACGATTAAATTCATATTTCTTCAGTGTCAAAAAATATTCGGGAATTCTCAGGGATGAGGAAGATAATTTATAATTTTTGATTATATATAGATGGAGGAAGTTTAACTTGCCGCAGTATATCACAATAACTTCATTATGATATTCATTTGCTGAAACTTTAAAGGATAACCAATACAACGAGTTTTAGTTAGGTTATTCGTGTTTTTTATATCTCCTTCTATACGTTCAGTCGTATACACATGAGGACCACTAAGGAAGCCATAATGCAAGAAAACTCAACGAAAGCACGAAGGACGACCCATAAAATAGTTATTTCACACAATATATCAGTTTTTCTGGGAGATGTCTTTGTGATATTTGGAAAATTGCTGTCCTGTGCGCATCGCTGAGTTGACCGAAGGCAAAGATGCATTTAAGAAGAAGTCAGCAGAGCAGAAAGAATGGACCTTTGAAATAATGG
Source organism: Limulus polyphemus (assembly GCF_000517525.1). NCBI lineage: Eukaryota > Metazoa > Arthropoda > Merostomata > Xiphosura > Limulidae > Limulus > Limulus polyphemus. Next base: position 369,360 of record NW_013666058.1, read on the forward strand.
ATGCCCAACAGGCGACAGTCCAGTTGAGCTTATTTTAATTAGCAATCTTCTGGTGATGCGGACCACTGCCTTTTTGGAGTTTAATGGCTGAAAAGTAATGCCACTTGAGTCGGTGTACAAAAGCAAAGGACAAAAAGCTTTTGTCACCACTATAGAGCTAACAATTGTGACTTATCTAAAATCCTGATACTGTTTGCCTATAAACGCAGAACAAATCCTTTAAATTAGACTAAAACAAATAATTAGATTCCGTGAACTTTAGTTGTTGTTTTTTTATAAATTTAATAATTATCTCGAAATGTTTGTGACATTGAAAATTAACGTTTTTTTTAAATATATAAAACAACAAACTGTTCATCACGGCTAAACTAAACTTCCAGTATCACCAAAGTGTGTTAGTTTCCTGTTACATATATTTACTGCTCTGATTTTCGGTGATCTTTAAAACGAAAGTCGAATTAAAAGGCCTTTTCAAATATGATAACATTTAATGATTCATTAATAGTTTGCTGGATTAAAAAGATTAACCAAGCACTTGATATTATATATCATTATGTTGTATTTTCACCACGAACTGTTTTTCTTTTGTCTCGTTGCACTTATAATTACTAAAAACCAGAAGATGCGTGATTAAGCGAGAATTTTTAGCACTTTTCACACTGATTGAGTAACTCGTTAGATAGATCATACTTGTGGTACGTGTTGCGTGGTAGCAAATAGTTTCTTGGGCATATCTTTAACGCGGATATTCAAACTTTTCGTGGTTTCATGAGAATGACTTTACGACTAAATAATAAGAAACGAACCTCATCAGAACGAACCGAAAAACTATAGGTTTAGTGTTGAATTTTCTGACATGCGTGTGGTCCGTTTTTTCATTGAAACTATTGCAATCTAGACATAATAATTCTCATAACTTCTTTAGACTTTTGGAAATAGACAAGTAATGATATGCTTGGGCAGGTGGCTCACGGTTTTGTAACTGGTGCCAAGCTACGAAACAAAATCACAAAAACATAAGAATCATATTATTCGTTTCCACTCCGCATAAGCAACAATCATACTATGAAACGGTTGGGATACGTGATATATTCTACAAACACATCAAGTAGTAAGTACCAAATACGTTTAAAAAATCTAACAACTATTTGTGTTGTATTCATTTAAACATAGTGACACGTAATATCTAAATGACCAAACAAAGCGCAAAATTTCTGCCAATTCAGAAACCAGCAAGAACAAAAATCCATGTATTCGTCTCATAAAATATTTAAGTAATAAATTTGTATATATACATACATATATATATATATATATATATATAAACTTTGGGCCGCTTATGGAAAAAATTGTATCAGCAGTACATTACATAATCTTTACATACGCATCTCCACAAATGCTGCCTGCGTTAGTCTGACTGTCACGATTTTTAGTTCAGTGATAATTTTACCTAAACGTCGCCCTACAGTATACATACAATGAGCGTACACTTTAACTTGTGTATTATGTGTATTACACTCAAACGTTTCAACTAAGACTTTGTATAATGCAATCCTTCGAGCCTGATTCGAACCCGCAGATTGCGAATCGAGCGCCCTATCCACCAGGTCCTATATGTAAGTGATAAAATACATTTAGCAATAAAGGTTGTTACATATTATCGCTTTTATTTAAACTATTTAAGTTAGTGAAACTTATATCTGGAATTTCCGAAATTTGAATATTTGAAAATTCTAAATAATTATATTTTTATTTCCGGAAAATACACATGACTGAATGGATGATGATACAGTCTTTTCAATTTTAACGTGGGAGTTAGTTTCTGTGGAGGTCTTGGACATTCCCATTTATTCTAAACGGAAAAATAAAAATCGCTTAAATTCCCTACCTGCCAAAATGTATTCTTTTGGGCCGTTTATATATCGTTTTTATACATTTGTTGCAAATCCTGAAATCGTATCGATGACGTGACGTATAGTCACTATTGGACTACATGTCAAGTTCCATATGTTAACCTTCACCTACTGAATACATATACATACTAACATATTATATGTACGTATATAGACACCCAAACACAAAACAGTCCAAGTTTCTGTCGTTTCGTTTAGTCTTTGTTTTCATTTTCATTAAAAAACAAAATATAGTACAGAGCTCACATAAAATTACCCTTCGACTATATGTCAAGTTCCATATGTTAACCTTCCCCTACTGAATACACATACATACTAACATATTGTATGTATGTGTCGTTTCGTTTAGTCTTTGTTTTCATTTTCATTAAAAACAAAATATAGCACAGAGCTCACATAAAGTTACCCTTCGACTATATGTCAAGTTCCATATGTTAACCTTCCCCTACTGAATACACATACATACTAACATATTATACGTACGTATATAGACACACAAACACAAAACAGTCCAAGTTTCTGCCGTTTCGTTTAGTCTTTGTTTTCATTTTCATTAAAAAACGAAATATAGTATCGGGCTCACAGCTCCACTTCTCCTCAACTACTCGAGTTTTCCTCAAATCAGAATTGTGTTTTTCAGAATTTGTCTGTCTAGTTATCTAGATTGATGCATACATATAAACACACACATCTATGTAACTACATACTCTGACGCACACGTGCTAATAACTATGTACAAGTGCATAAATATTTTTTGAGCTCTTTGTCCAAACACAAAAACACAAGCTTGCGTTAGATATATTCTGAAGAACCGTACTTAGGATTTCGTGCAATAGAACGCTAGAAGTCAAATACGTTCTTACCAATTTATTTAAACCATTTAGAGATATGGAAGCGATGAATGACAAGTTGGAGTCACGATATGTAACATTTTCGTTGTGTGCGCACGCAAAAGTTCGTCACCTGGTGTCAAGAGGTAATTAGCAGCCCGAGGTGACAGTGCGGGACTAACACCAAACCTTATTAGCTGTGGTGAGGTCGTACATGCAGTTATTCTAACAACTTCGAATTGATTTGATATCAAGGCACGACTCGTTCGAAAGACAAAGAGGGGTGTACAAATACTCGAAGGATTTAGAAATTGGCGACACGGACAAGCTACGTTCTGTTCTCGTCTTGGATGTGAAAAATGGATGCCATTGCGTCTTCGTCTCGTACGACCGCAGTACGCATCCCAATGAAGTAAAAATATACTTTTAATAGCTTCACTTCGGTAAGATGGCAGGCTGATTAGGATGCACAATCCTATCGTCTGAAATCTCTTTTGAATTCCAAAGAAAATATAACGAGAAAGATTTTGGCCTTGTCTGCAGGAGATTGTAAAAAACAAAAACAATTCGCGGATGTAATGACGTCCTCATAAAAAAGAAAAGAAAAAAAAGATTTACAAAGTTCCCATTACAAGGCCGAGAAACAGAAAATTCCATTTAACGCTATTTACTGGGAGAACTACACATACGCTAAGGTTGTAATACGGTCCTCGACTTTCTTGTTGAAGAACACTGATATGTAAGAAAAAAATTAAAGGCACCAAAGAACTACAGAGGTTTAATTTATATTTATACAAGAAGATTCCCGATAATTTATATTTTTACTAGAGGACTCCCGATAATTTATATTTTTACAAGAGGACTCCCGATAATTTATATTTATACAAGAGGACTCCCGATAATTTATATTTATACAAGAGGACTCCCGATAATTTATATTTATACAAGAGGACTCCCGATAATTTATATTTATACAAGAGGACTCCCGATAATATATATTTTTTTACAAGAGGACTCCCGATAATATATATGTTTTTTACAAGAGGACTCCCGATAATTTATATTTTTTACAAGAGGACTCCTGATAATTTATATTTATACAAGAGGACTCCTGATAATTTATATTTATACAAGAGGACTTCTGATAATTTATATTAAATTGCTTTTAATATAAGTACGTATTATAATTATTTCGATTATTCCACCCCCTCGTTTACATGTATCATATACATAACATTTTATTTATGGGGTTAGATTATAGATGTAATTTTGACGAAGGTTTTTCATAAATTTGGATAACTTTTACCATCAAGAATAATAAATAACACACCCTACTAACAAGATCGAGAGACATATCTAATATAGCTTACCATATACAGACTGAATGTAACGTTGCAACATATCTAGTACATCTTACCACATGCAAACTGAATGTAATGTTGTAACATATCGAGAATGGTTACCACATGCAGACTAAATGTAATGTTGCAAAATATCCAGTATAGCTCACCAGTTGCAGACTGAATGTAATGTTGCAACATATTTAGTACAGATCACTAGACTGAATGCAATGTTGCAACATATCTGATACAGTTCATCACATGTGGACTGAATGTAATGTTGCAACATATCTAGTATAAATCACTAGACTGAATGCATTGTTGCAACATATCTGGTACAGTTCATCACATGTGAACTGAATGTAATGTTGCAACATATTTAGTACAGATCACTAGACTGAATGCAATGTTGCAACATATCTGATACAGTTCATCACATGTGGACTGAATGTAATGTTGCAACATATGTAGTATAGCTCACAAGTTGCAGACTGAATATAATGTTGCAACATTTCTGGTACAGCTCATCAGTTGCAGACTGAATATAATGTTGCAACATTTCTGGTATAGCTCATCAGTTGCAGACTGAATATAATGTTGCAACATTTCTGGTATAGCTCATCAGTTGCAGACTGAATGTAACGTTACGATCTACACTGGCAATTTTTTCACAGTGAGGGAAACTAAAGATGAAGTACAAGTGAAGATTCTTGAAAGATTTATAATAATAAGTTTGAAGCCGGTCTTAAATCAACAGCATTCGGGATACCCATTTATCTCAAATTGTGAGCTTTTATTTATTTTTTTATCTTTCAAACAAATAGTTCTTCCTTCCTAAGATATGGACAGCTAGTTCATCAAAATCTAATCGTATATCAGGAATATAAAATCAGAACACATCACGCAACTCAACTGGTACACTTTTAGAAAATACAAGTACTTCGAAATCTAAATTGTCAACAGTATTTAACATTAACACTTGTAATTAACAACATTATCTCCCACATGATGATAAATTCCATAAGAAGCAAAACTATTACAAATTTACGAGTGTCTTGATTTAGTTCAAGCATTATCAAGCGAGCTTGTTGATTTGGTCCTCCCTATAAAATAGCCCCCCCCCCAGTGGCACAGCGGAATGTCTGCGGGCTTACAACGCTAGAAACCGGGTTTCGATACCCGTGGTGAGCAAAGCACAGAAAACCCTTCGTGTAGCTTTGTGTTTAACTTAAAAGAAACCCTATAATATAACGCCTTTTATTGAAAATTATAGTGTGTGTGTAGAGATAATAATTTGGTTTGTTAACGAAATCAATGTGTGGGTTTGATATAAGTGAACGTACTCCAAACAAATCAGACCATTAATTTTGTGTTTCATTAGTATCAAATAATATTCAGGAGGTTTAGGAAAAAGAAATAATACACAAAGAGAAATTAAAATTTTTTGATCCTGTGTTGCTGGGGAGGCTTGATTTGCTGCACCATGTCCAAAGGATTTCACTATGATATTTTTTATCTAACATTTTAAAGGACACCCAATATAGCGAGTTTTAATTATCTTTCTCGTGTTTTTTTCTTATCTCTCTCTATCTTTATGTGTATTCGTATATAGGAGGACCACTAAGGAAGCCATATTACAAGGAAACGTAGGCACGAAGAACGACCCATAAAATAGTTATTTCACACAATACATCAGAGTTTTTCTAGGAGATTTCTTTGCGATATTTGGAAAATTGCTGTCCTGTGTGCATCGCTGAGTTAACCGACGAGACACCACAAGAACCAATGACCTTATATCAGAAATATAGATTTAACACTTCTTTGGAAAAATTTATTACCGTTTTTGTTTTTTGTTAATATTAATGACAAAATATCAACTTTTACAATGTCCACCCTCCGTTATACGGACAGCCAGTCAGTCATACAACTAGGTGAATACGTGTGATCTCGTCTAGTGTCATGCTTGAATCTGGCGACACATAATACGTTGTTTTTTTTTGTTGTTGTTGTTGTTTTTTTGCGACAAGATATTAAAGATTTCATGCAAGGATTCATATGGCAAGTTACAAACCTATAGTAACATCAGTTACTAAGCAATAAAGCTTGTAGGACCCTAACATAATACATTCATATTTGTTCATTTTTCGAGAATACTTACGGCAGTCAAAGGTTTGATTCGTCACCAACGAACTTACAGTAGCGACATCACTTAGTAAACAATGGAGCTTGCAGGAGCCAGACCCAATAGATTCGATCGTTTTTGGAGAATACTTACGGTAGTTAAAGGTTTGATTCGTCACCAACAAACTTAAAGTAGCGACATCACTTAGTAAACAATGGAGCTTGCAGGAGCCAGACCTAATATATTCGTTCGTTTTTTGGAGAATACTTACGGTAGTTAAAGGTTTGATTCGTCACCAACAAACTTAAAGTAATGACATCACTAAGTAAACAATGGAGCTTGCAGGAGCCAGACCTAATATATTCGTTCGTTTTTTGGAGAATACTTACGGTAGTTAAAGGTTTGATTCGTCACCAACAAACTTAAAGTAATGACATCACTAAGTAAACAATGGAGCTTGCAGGAGCCAGACCTAATATATTCGTTCGTTTTTGGAGAATACTTACGTTAGTTAAAGGTTTGATTCGTC
>NW_013666058.1:377093-385120 GCF_000517525.1 Limulus polyphemus
CTTGCAGGAGCCAGACCTAATATATTCGTTCGTTTTTTGGAGAATACTTACGGTAGTTAAAGGTTTGATTCGTCACCAACAAACTTACAGTAGCGACATCACTTAGTAAACAATGGAGCTTGCAGGAGCAGTAAATGATTACGTTTGAACTATACGTTGGTTACTTTAGCCATTTATTCATAATTTCGTGTTAGGGCAATAAACAGTCTACGTAACACATTCCTATTTAAACTGATAATTAATTCTAGATTTCAGAATGAACTACGGCAGCAAATAAGAGCGCCTTTTATGTATCTATTATACAGTAACTCTTACAACTCAGCGCACGTACTCTGTTATCAATATAGTCATCTCATCCTCCTTCTTAGAAGTCAGAGCTTCTGCAGTGCATATGTGAAAACAATAAAAGAAAACTAAAAACTCAATTCAAGCCTGTACGTAGAGCAAAACATGACTGAAACGATGGCTAATACATATATACAGTCACAATACACTTCTGTACATTCAAACAACCCTAAAAGACATGTATACGTTTCTGTGCAGATAACTACAGGCACAACGGTGAATCGTATTATACAGTTTTTTTACTTCTTACTTCCAGTATAATACCCATGATAAAGCTTTTATTAGCAGTCTAATATTCAAACTAATCCCACTGTACTGATTTGTAAGTAAATAAATTATTCAAAGTTAGATATATTATTTACAACTTTTTAAAGAAGAAATTTGGGAAAGTTACATGCTTCCACGAGTCCCTACAGTCTTAAACTCCTGCCCCCACCCCCCGTTGGCTGAGCGACAGGGAATTAAACCTCGGATTTTTGCGCTTTAAGTCTGTAAATTTACTGCTGACTTGCCGAGGTACACCATATTATGTTTGTATGTATGTATATTTGTAATTAAGCACAAAGCTACACAATGGGTTATCTGTGCTCTGCCCACCACGGGTATCGAAATCCGGATACTAGCGTTGTAAGTCCGCGGACATACCGCTGTGCCATTGGGGGCTGTATACCATATTACCAATTCTACTAATACCAATTTCATTTCTTCCGCTACGAGTTTACGTTTTGTGTGGTTGTTTGCTTTAACAACAAACGTACACAATAGACTGTTTGTGCTCTGCTCACCGTGGGTATCGAAATCCGATTTTTGGTATTATAAGCCTTCCGGCTTATATTCGTTTCTCAGATACAGTCACTTTTTTGTTCAGAGAAGATAAAAAGACTACGTTGTTATTAAACAAAATATGATATCTTTCACAAAAACAATCTCACAAACTAAAATGGAAGGACGTCGGAACTAAGACATTGATATTGTTTTCTTATGTCCAATCATCAAATATCTCTATTCAGATTCAGACCCATACCATATTACAGTGTTTCAGTGTTTGTTTATGCGCAAAGCCAAATTAGGCTATCTTCTGTATCCTCCTCGAAGAGGGGAGTTTATGCATGTAGAGGGTTAACAAAGCAAGGTTGGAAAGGATCAGATTGTTATCATTTGGCAGCTAATTCTCACATCCTCTAATCAAGATACACGGTAGTGTGTCGTGCGGCCCAAACAACCTGCTGCAGGACACAGTGTTTGTTATTAAGAGGAGTGATAGTTTAGCGATTTTCTACCTACTGTAGCTCGGAGTTTGATAATCTAAACTATCCCATATTTTCAGTGTAAATGCTCTACTGGACTCTTATTTCACATACCAAATTTCATGGCAATCCATTACGAAATACTCGAGATATAACATCTCCAATTTTGATTGAGTTTCTTCTTATTTTTTTTTCTTCGCACCAAAAGTACGGAAACTTTATTTGTTAAAGAAACATACTTAACTTTTATGGATATTTGTTTAATTTACACTGATAGATCTTTTCAGCATACAATTAGGAGCCTCATTTGGTATAAATATAAGCCACGCGTGCAAAAGCTATTCAACAAAAGGCGCTCACATTTTTGCGCACGCCTACGCATAAAGTCACGTGAGTTATCGGTCTAACATTTTTAGTACAGCTTCACCTAAGAGTAAAATTGGACAGTTTTTAGTTTTTTTTTCATTCGGATTAAAGATGGCTGATTTAGATCAGCAAACCTATAAGGTGAAAGGACGTGCAGATACATAAGTATTGGTTAGGCCAAGCAAACTAGATTAGCTGTTTCTGTCTCAAGTTTTCAAAATAAGCATACAGGTGGACGGTTATGACTGATTAATCATTGCTAACTTTTCAGCATAAATTTGACAAAATTATCTTAATTAAAGAGCGTTTAGCGTCACGTGATATTAGCTTAAGCAATTAGCATAAATAATGATGCTTGATACGGCTGTACCGATTGCATGGGGGTTATAACAAGAAACTGTGAAACTAAATTCCATGGCGTTACTATAAAGGAAGCTATTAACACTGTTTTAGGCAGGATTGTTTGTTTGTTTGAAGTTAAGCAAAAAGCTACACAATGGACTATCCATGCTCTGTCCACTTTAGGGAGGAAAACTACAACCATATATTTTAGAGAATCTGGTTGGTTCTGTAAAGTAAAGGTCTGTTCCGAATAATAGGGCTGTGATCCTAAAGCGAATGTTGGTTACTATCGAGTGTCACTTTCTCACTTGCTGTGGTTTGTTGACAAAAAGTCATGATATCTAATCAAAATGATTGAGTATGCGACTTAAAGGAATGAAATCAAAATTGGCGGCCAAACTGGTAGCTACATTTATAGCATCGATAAGGATTTTACAGCAAATATGCATTCATTAGTTAAGCTTCGTTTTTTGTTTTACCCACCATCATGCCCCAAGTTGAACAAAAAACGCGGCCTGACTAACGAACAGATGAATATTTGCTGTACAATTCTTATCATTGCTATAAGTGCAGGTACCAGTTTGGCCGCCAATTTTGATTTCGTTCGTTTAAGTCGCACACTCAATTCCTTTTTTTTTTTTGGCCGCACCTTTTTTTTCACGCTTAAGGTATTTTTGGTTAGATCAAAGAGAGCAGTACAACTATACTGACGGTAAAGAAGCCGATGAAATATTCACAACCATAGCTTGGCCTACACAGAGTGCCGATCTGAAAATTCATGAGATTGTACGAGTTTATGTAAAAACCGAGGTCAAAAACCGACCAAACAATTTGGCTGAATTGTGGGGAGTAACAGAGAGTACTTGGAACAATAAGCACCATTCGTACACTGATAATGTGTAGTGCTATGTGTAGAACATAGGAGTCACAAAAAGCAAATTCGCTATATAACTTATTTGTTTGTCTTTTGCATTTTCTGTGATAAAGTTGTTTTTAACGTTAATAAATTCATCGTCTAGTTCTCATTGCTGATTGTTTGTGACTCCTGTGTGTGTATAATTTGCTTCCATAATTATTTTCGTTATACACAGAGGTTCGGTACGTCATAGTAAAATAATTTTGTAGCATTACCACGTCGTTACAGTTCATGTCGCTACGTCCTGTCATGCTCTATCTTATGAGGGTGAATCTTGACAATAGTCTTGCAGCGTAGTTTTCTTGGGAAAAAGACTCTGTCATAAGGCTGTCTTACATAAACATTTTTGTATTTGAAAAAGTGGATGAGTGAAAAAAAAAAGAGTCTCTGGGATTGGGCCTTGAACCCAGGACCTTTGACTAACATGGAACTGTGAAACTAAATTCCATGGCGTTACTATAAAGGAAGCTATTAACACTGTCAACATTGCAAGCTATCTCAGTCTCTTTTCAACCACAATATTTTTATAGTTTGAATAAGATTTTCATACTAATTTGTGTTGTTATAGTCAGGCAATTAATGGGTTGATTTACCATCACCCAACCAAATTATACAAACCTAACTAAACTTACATTTATTTCTGTTACTGTTATTTTAATTACAGTTATTAATAAATAAAAGGAAACTTTAAACATAAACATTTTTGTATGTGAAAAAGCAGATAAATGAAAATAGATTCCTGGACCGGATCTTTGGTTGAGTGGTTGCAAATCAACCTACTAATTGCCTTACCATAAAAACTCAAAACAGTATGAAGATCATACTGGCATTTAAAAAAAAAAGTTTTGTGTGAAAGGAGACGGAAATGGCTTGCACTGTTGGATTGCTCAGTAGTAAAGTAATGGCCCTGTTTTTCAAAAGTTCTGGATTCAATGTCCAGGCCTAGTATCTCTTTTCATCTATGGGCCTTTTCACGTAGAAAAAAATGTTCATGTTTAAAATTTTACTTTTGTTGATTCATATCTAGAATTAAAATGAGACTAACATGTCCAAAGCGCACCAATTATATCTGCTAGCTTTCCCATAGGCGTTGCATTCAGCAGCTTGATCGATATGTCTTCGTACAAAATAACATTAATACCCGTTTATTCTCCAGCTACTTGAGGTAAACGACAGTTGAACGAGAGGTATCACTGGAAGCCTTATGAAAACAATAGATTATGGATCAACTTGAGCCATGGTAAGAAAAGCGCGCCGTCTTGATAACGGGTGGGATTACACGAATACAAAAGTCCGGGTCAGGGGCAAAAGATGTCCATATGTTCCAAGCAACTGTATGCAACATCATGAAGAAGGAGTTCCATCTCGAAATGAAGCCAAAAGGTATGGTCTCACCAAGGAATGTCATTATGTACAAAGATAATTCTTGAAATTTCTTAATCTCCAATCTGAACACATCTGAGTATGAATATCTTGCATCAGAAAGTCTGTTATATACCATTCCCAAAAACTATCAATTTTTGGTGGCATCACCCTACCTACGATAGGCCATACATTGTAAAACGTAGTTCTGATATATACCGTTCCACTGCAACTTTATAGCGGCCATGTTTGTTACGTAGCATGCTGATTTGGATAATCAAAATTGTTTTAGTGTTACATACTCAACCATCAGTATACATTACATTCCTTTGTATCCAGCATGGCAAACAATTATTTTACGGCTAAGCTTGGTGTATGCAAGGAATTATTTCTAAGGCAATTTAAATGTATACATTTTCATTTTCTGGAAAGAGTTATTGAAAAGTCACTTTACCAAGAATAATATGCGACAGTCATAAACAAACGCGATTCTACATATGCATAAAGAAGTTGTTTAAATTCACCACTTAGTTGTTTTACTACTTTGAAGAAAGACAGATTTAAAATCTCTCTCTATAAATAAGTATATTATCTACTAAATAGCGGATTATCATGCACAAAATATTTGTGATTTCCCTCAAGCTAACTACTAGTTCCCTTATTGTAAGACGAATACTTTATTTACGAACATTATTTCATATTTTATCTCCAGTGACTATAATATATCTGCAAGAAGTCACGTTTTCAAACAAAGATTCAAAAGATAAACCAACCACGTTCAGAAGTCAGATGCTATTGCAGTCGTACAAGATGTGCAGAGGAACCTAGGGCTTAAGCACAAGTTTGGAAGAAATACTTAAAAACATATAACAATTTTTTAAGGACGATTATTAACTCTTCAAACAGAAGCTTAGTAAGGACTGAAAATGTTGACATGTTAAACTTTATAACAGGAAGGAGAATAACTCCCATTCAGATAGTTGCAGGTAGTTATTAGAATATATTTTGTTTTAAAGATAGAATTACAGGCAGTCAAGTTCATGATGGAATTATTGGAAATCACTAAATAACTTAGTACATTTTATAAAACATTTAGTTATTAAAACACTAAATTGAAATACAAGATAAAAGTAGTTATGCAGTCATAATGTTCAGTTTTGGAAATGGACAACAAAAACTATATTGTGTTTTAGCATTAGAATTAATATATTTTGAAATTGATTGTTTAGATACTATAACTATATAGAACTGAACATAAGTTAAACGTCTGAAGATGATACGAGTATCATTGGAGCATCTTCTTCAATAATTTTTTTTCTTCTAATTATGTTCATGTTGGTAATAACGTCTGTGGAACTAAGGGAAAGCTGTGGATTCATATTTCCCCTAATTTGATTCTTTTTTCCCACTAAACACCAATTGGGATCGTTTAATTGCAAGATAAAGCAATCCTGATAAAAAAAATATACATTTAATAGTTATTATTATAGCTATATTCCTTTAAAATCAGGTTAACACTTAACTAAGTAATTTAACCTAAAGTATTGCTTGCATAATGGGATTTCACATCAAAATTAGCACGATAAGTAAGTACATATAACATTTTAATTGTTATAGATATTATAACACTCAAAACTAAAAACAAAAACTAAATGTTCAGCCAACTTCTGATTATAAGTGCCCCTTGCTTTTGTTTGTTTGTTTAAGCGCAAATCTGTACAATGGCCTCCCTAAGCTGTGCTTACAGCATGGATCGAATTATAGAGTTATCAGCCCCAAGCTTACCATTGAGCAACATGTGCGCGCATTAGGTACTGGATTATTACATTCATTTATTTTTGGACGACCACACGAGATTCTACAATGTAATTCAACCATATGAATTCACTTATATATAGTGTATAACTACTCAAATTACTCGGCATGGGAAAAAAATCATAAAAATGCTAATTTGATTATTTTAAGTGAAAACAAGCTATAAAGAGCATAGTTAAATAGATTAGGCAGACAAAGTGTTTGTTTGATTGTTTGTTTGTTTTGAATTTCGCGCAAAGCTACACGAAAGCTATCTGCGCTAGCCGTCCCTAATTTAGCAGTGTAAGACTAGAGGGAAGGCAGCTAGTCATCACCGCCCACCGCCAACTCTTGGGCTACTCTTTTACCAACGAATAGTGGGATTGACCGTCACATTATAACGCCCCCATGGCTGAAAGGGCGAGCATGTTTGGTGTGATAGAGATTCGGACCCGCGACCCTCAGATTGCGAGTCGAGCGCCCTAACCACCTCGCCATGCTGGGCACTTGTTTGAAGTTAAGAACAAAGCTACACAATGTGCTATCTGTGCTCTGCCCACCATGGCTATCGAAACCCAGTTTCTAGTATTGTAAGTCCGCAGACGTACTGCTGTTCCACTACACATCACATAGAAGTCTTAATCGGTTTTGTTAATCATTAGGTTATTTTGAGATATTAACATCATACTAAAAGTTATATAACTGTTCTATAAAACACAGAAGTTCATCTGCATAAATTGTCACCTATACGAAGTGAAACTCGACTGCTTTTATTTTGCTGAATATAAATAATATTTAATTGTCTTGATAAAAAAATACAGACAGATGTCTTAAATATTCTGTTAAGCCGTTAAAAACGCCCACGTGTATAATTACTGAAGAGATTGAACGAAAAAATTCTTCTGTTACTTAGGCGATAATACTTGGAAAGATAAAGGAACACAACACAAAACCTGTATAAATATGTATAAATACTTTAAAATACATTACAATAATACTAAGTTTTTGTGTTCTATAAATGCCGCGCACTTCAATTAAACAAAAGGCGGATGTAAATATACTTTAGTAGACATTGTGTACAACAAAATATTTAAAGCTTATCAAAGTTTCTAAAAAAGGTCCATCGTTAGGTCGTAGAATAACCTTACAAGTTTATTTATTGGTAGTATTAAGTACGATAGAATTTATCCCTAACTAAATTAGAGCAAAAAACGTACAAAAGTTAGTGTTAATATATCTTTTTATCGAATACGTATTAATAATTATTACTTAATTAATACTATCAATTGTACTTATAAAGGTTTCACTAATGTTAGATCTAATAAAAGTGGACTTATGCATTTCGGTGTCTGCGATTAGAATTATTTTGTATCATTCTAGAAATTCTGTATTTAAAGGAAAAATGTTTCAATAAAGATACTAATTTGACCGCAAATGTTTTGTTGGTTTCTGCTAGTAATAGCAATAACAACAACAAAACAAAAAAATAATTTATGCCTTCCATTTTTCAAAGTATTCAGTGATTACCTGTATTTATAGAATTACGTTGATATTCATTTTTAATGTTTGTTTATTTTTTTACCTACCGTACTTTTCGGTGTATAAGACGCACTTTTTTACCCCAAAATTTGATGTCAAAATCTGTTTGCGTCCTA
>NW_013666058.1:385898-387775 GCF_000517525.1 Limulus polyphemus
CCTCCCGAAACTTTGTCTTCAAAATAAGGGTGCGTCTTATATTCCGAAAAATACGGTAACTACTTCGATGATTTAAAAAATAGTCAGATGTATTGATATTTCACAAGACATTTACATAGGGTCACACTCCAAACTTTTTATGTTTTCAATGAACACTGTAATGGCTTTTCTAATTTGTTGGTTTTCAACGGATACGTTTGTCAAATTAATAATTATTATGGTTGCATAACATATTTCAGTTTGAGTTGTAAAAAAAGATATAAACTGAAACATTTTCAGCTGTCTACGATACGTCGCATGAAAAAATCACTGCTGCAGGTGCTCCCGACTCCAAGGAAAACTACAAATTAGTAAACGGACATTTTCTAAATATGGGTGTTATTTCTAAAACCGAGATCAACAAAGAATATTTGGGATGATTTAGTATGAAAATTTTTTATAAAAGAAAAATGGAAGTAAATGACATTTACAAAAGGTTGAAACAATATATGTATATATATATATATATATATTTGACAGCTAACACCACAGGCATTATCCTTTATGACTTTAAGGTGACAACATGGACTGACAATGGGAACTCTACACACACACACACACACAGATATATATATCTACAGAGAGAGAGAGAGAAATATTTCATCTTCAGAGTCATTGACCTCTTAAAAGGCTATCATGGTTTGAAAGTAAAGACTATAAAAACGACATGGATTTGTTTCATGACCAAAACACGTCAGGTAGTTGCTTATCGACGACAAAAATCCATTTCATTTCCTTCTTCTGTTCTCACGACGTTCCAGGGAAAGAGACACATCTCGACAAACCCACACACGATAGTAATAAGTTTATATCATGGGTTTTGACCCCCAAGATTTATAACTGTGTGATGAGAAGTTAAAAGCTGATTGCAAAAATTCTGCACAAATGGCTACGGTTTCAGCACGACCCACGGCTTTTTTTTTTTCTATAGCAACTATGATTTAAAGCATCAGCGTCGCCACTGTAACGTACACAATAGTGAATTCTATTACCAACTGCAAAGCCCCAAAGCAACGTTCATTACAAATAAATTACAAGCAATGAGACCATAACAAGATTTTTAAACCTGTTTTCAACACTACTCCCTGCAATTGAAATCTAAGCTAGGCTAACCCTAATGAACCCAATTTGTGCATACACAGCATTTACTAGGTACGATCACTGGCATCAGGTATCATCTCCTTAGTAGCGTTTTCTAATTAAGTCACAAATAATAAGAATGCGGTTGAATCTACACGGCCAAACGTGTTCTTTTCAGGTCTGTGTATCTCTTACAATTGCAGACGACATCTCAATATATATACCCACACACATATATGCACGTTTTTTTCATGGGTTTCTCATATAAATGCAAGTATCGTGTGGAACGACGCGAATATTATTATACTCTGGAGATAAAATTACAATGAAGAAACACTTTTTATTAACTACTCTTTGGACAGCTAACACAGGAAACTGTACTGACGCTCTCTGTTCAGAAATTGGCAAGTATTCCAATGGCTGACGCTCGTAATCACAGATTTATGCAGTGATTAACATATGCACCCGTCTGTGTCATTCGTGGGTATTAATTTCAATTTCATAAACTCAACACGACAGAAAGATTGTCTCAATCTTAGTTTTATAAAGAGGACTAAGTACAATGTGAACGTGTTTTTTCTTCCTCTTTTTGGTTTTTCTTTAATATTGTCTTCAGGCAAGTTTATAAGCGCCCCCCCCCCAAAGTGTATGTGTGTATATTCATACGTGTATACACACTCATTTCAAATATATTTATGCAATAATATAGTATTGTTCCGATGACAATGTAGAGTGCTTATATATATATATATATATAT
>NW_013666058.1:388775-391727 GCF_000517525.1 Limulus polyphemus
TATATATATATATATACTGTGCCGCGTTGACAGAGATGAGATATAATACAGCGTGTGCTTACTGCTGTATTGACACGTAGCTTCAATCACGTAACATTAAACCAACTTCATAGTATTTTTGTTTTTTAAGAATTTTCGAACAAAACTACTAAAGCACTATAACTGCGTATAGCCGTCCCTTATTTTCAGCTGATAGACTAGAGGGAAGGCAGCTAGTCAATATCACCAACCAACAACTCTTGGGCTACTCTTTTGCCAATAAATAGTGGGATTGACCGTCACATTATAACGCCCCCACGGCTAAAAGGGCGAGCATGTTTAGTGGGATGGGGATTTGAACAGCATCCACCGTCATCTCTTGTGCTATAGTTTTGTCTGACTAGATAGTGGAACTGACTATTACTCTTGTAGCGCATCTAGTGCCCCAAAGTGCGATCGAATCATAAACCCTAAGATAAACAGTCTGGACACGCTAACAAAAGGTCACGTCCGGTCCAAACTTCGTAGAAGTTGAAGATTTGATATACATAAATAAATTATTTATTTTTCTCGGTGAAAAGTCAAGATAAAACAAAATTATTGAAATCAAAATGATAGCATAAACTGGCATATTGTCACATTGTATAAAAAAGCATTTAAAAAATTCAAGATTAAGAATTTTTCAAATATCGAAATTGACAGAGTCACGGAACTTGTAAAATAACTACTGTAACCTTTTGTTTGCACGATCAATTTCCAAATCATACTAAACTTCCTGCTAAATTAATCTTGCAATGGGATTGAGCAGATATTTTGTTACACAGTCAATAAAACAAAGGGATTCTAGATAATGCTTAGACTTGATATTTTTGATATATCAAAAGCTAAATGTGTATTTATTGAATGACCCGATATAATAAACAGTATATTACACACACACACACACACATGTTTAACTCATTATTTGTTGATTACAAGATCCTCTGATAACATAAGAGTCAAATGAAACAAAAAATACCATATTTTGCAAGTAATCCCACAAAACAAATATTGGTGGGGACACCTACGCATTTTATGTACATAGAAAAAAGGAATGATTTCACCAAACTGTTTTGTTCAGTTCTTTACAAGGAGTGTTGTAAGAAACAAAAACATTATTATATTGATTAGTTGATAGCTGAGGTTTTATATCGCTCTCTACTGGTGGAGTCCACATACCTTATTATATTGATTAGTTGATAGCTGATGGTGGAGTCCACATACCTGGTGGAGTCCACATACCTTATCATATTGATTAGTTGATAGCTGAGGTTTTATGTCGCTCTCTACGTAGAGAGCGACATAAAACCTCAGCTATCAACTAATCAATATAATAAGGTATGTGGACTCCACCAGTAGAGAGCGACATAAAAGTAAGTCAGAAATACGAGAGTTAATATTTCAGAAAAAAGGACTTTACTTCCCTTTTTAAAAATTTTATATTGCACCGCATTTTTTGTTTATCATTTTTGAGAATGATTCGTTCAAATTATATATACAACACTCCCTTTGTTTCTTCATTTACATGCTACACAATGGGCTATCTGCGTCATATCTGCAGCACGGATCGAATTCCGATTCTTAGTGTTAGAAACCATCAAACTTCCTAATGAGTCAATGGGAGACAACAATGATAGAGAGCTATGACATTTATACTATAGTTTTCAAATTGTTGCCGACAGAAAATGACGAAAAGTGTTCAAACTGTACTCGACTAACTATTCTGATGCTGCGGGTTCAGACCTTAAAGGATTTTTTTGTTTTACTGCTAGTATTGATAGGGTCTTGTCGAAATATTCATCTCACTTTTATTAACAATGTTTCTGAAACGAAACGATAGTCAAGGATTCTTATGTTGTATTATTATTCTATATGTTAACAACAGGAACACACACTTGTATATACAAATAGGTGTTGGAAATTATAACTTACAATCAGAACAAAAGTTTGATAAAATATTTAATATTGCTGTGAGTTTTACAAGTGAAAGTATTCACAACAGCAGTTTCAAAATACCTAATATGATGGAAAGACTTCAATCAAAAAATAAGTTATATTTTATTTCCTTATGTACAAAACCTTTCGAACGGACGTACGAATACCACCAGTTATTCTGTCGCATCAGAAATGTAAACAAATGCACGTGCTTGACACCAAAGAGATCAATTGTTTCGTTGAACCAAAAAAATAATTGAATTATTCCAAGTTGTCTGTCGATTCACTTAAATCATGCTTCTCTGCAACAAAGAATCAGTTTATAAACACTGTTTAAAGACCACTCACTCCTAAACCTTTCTTTGTGTACAAGGTCGAGGTCAACTGGTAATTTAGAGTCACTTAACAAAAGATTTTCCTGTATAATACCAGCAAAAAACTTTGAAATTTGAAGAAAAGAAAAGAACAGGTGTCACTAGATCTATCTAATCATGTCTCAATCTTTAATTTGACGTACGGGTGTTACTACATCCATCTGATCATGTTTTAATCCTTAAGATAATTTACAAGTGTCATTAGACCCATTTGATCATGTTACAGTCCTTAAGCTGACGTACAGGTGTCACGAGATCCATCTGATCATGTTCCAGTCTTTAAGCTGGCGTACAGGTGTCATTAGATCTATCTGATCATGTCTCAATCCTCAAGTTGACGTACAGACGTCGCTAGGTCTATGTGATGGTGTTTTATTCCTTGAGCTGACGCACATGTGTCGTTAGATCCATCTAATCATGTCTCAATCCTTAACTTAAATGTGTCACTAGATCCATCTAATCATGTCTCAATCCTTAACTTAAATGTGTCACTAGATCCAACTAATCATGTCTCAATTCTTAACTTAAATGTGTCACTAGATCCAACTAATCATGTCTCAATCCTTAACTTAATGTGTCACTAGATCAACTAATCATGTCTCAATCCTTAACTTAATGTGTCACT
>NW_013666058.1:391849-394757 GCF_000517525.1 Limulus polyphemus
TTACTTAAATGTGTCACTAGATCCAACTAATCATGTCTCAATCCTTAACTTAAATGTGTCACTAGATCCATCTAATCATGTCTCAATCCTAACTTAAATGTGTCACTAGATCCAACTAATCATGTCTCAATCCTTAACTTGCATGTGTCACTAGATCCATCTAATCATGTCTCAATCCTTAACTTACATGTGTCACTAGATCCATCTAATCATGTCTCAATCCTTAACTTACATGTGTCACTAGATCCATCTAATCATGTCTCAATCCTTAACTTACATGTGTCACTAGATCCATCTAATCATGTCTCAATCCTTAACTTACATGTGTCACTAGATCCATCAAATAAAATTCTCCCTTAGTTGACTAAACTGCTAATCTACAGATACTGATCGTACAACTTCGAAACTACAAGTGGTTCATTGTTTCATGAAATAATAATTACGATCCACTATTAAGTGATTATCGTCGATTTGAATATTATTCGAAATATTTTGTCTTAATAAAAGATACTGCATAAATTATAGCTGCATTTATCCGAAAGCAAGGTCGACTGTTTGGACGATCATGTACTGGGAATCAAAGTATATACTTAGGTAAAAAAAAAATATACAAGTAAAGAAATGATAATCAGAACCACGGAGCCGGTCTTTTAACGCTCTGAAAAAAGTAGAAAGTAAGACTATGAACACGGTTATATCGAACTGTACCGATGCTTTTTCTGTATATATATATATATATGCATTAACTAAAACAGTTCTCTGGCTTATAACAATCTATGCAGATCTGTTATCCTGCGACAGATTAATGATTATTTCTAGAAGATTATACAGATTAAACGAATTTAAGTATGAAGTTCTAGTTTTCTCCTTGAATATCGAACGTCAAGTGAAGACAGAGGAAAATGAAACTAACATACATAATTCAAAACTTAGACTTGATAATTGTGGTTCATGATAAAAATGGAGGATGAAATATAAGTTGGTTTACAAGCCTTCACAGTCCAGTTTCATGGGGCACTCGAGCTAGACTATCGGATACCTGAAACAGGCGTTTCCATACCCAGACGACCGTATCACAAGACCTTACAAACCCGTAATTTTGACGGGACGGTACCTTACATTTTGTGCTACTAACAATTTACAATGACAACCTGCCCTTCAATCTCAACAGGTCTTTTTACAGTGAGCTGGAATTTCAAACGTCCCGTGAAAACCCCCGATTTAATCTAGAAAAAGAAAAGAAAAAACTAATACTACTATTCACCTATATTACTTCAAAATATGACCACTGAAATTACGGTGCTTGTGGGTGAATTAGGAGGCGAGACGCAAAATGAAAGAGAAATAAACTGTGCAGCAGTCGAATAATTGAATGTTGTGGGAAACAGGCAGAATGCGCCGAGGTATTATTCTTTCAGATCACCATATTCATTTCACATTTTATAGATATATACAAAGGTAGATAGACCTGGCGTATTGATATGATTCAAGCATTTTTGTTGTTGTTGTTGTTTTGTTTTTTCCTGCAACTCATTTTAACATTATCCCTGTTGACTGTGTATATAAAAAAAGCTAAGATCTGAGAAAGATTGAATTCAAATTCAAGCATTATACCATAGTGTTAAGTTAGATATTATAGATTGTAATCAACTTTAACGGGAAGAATTGGATGTTTATCTTTAACTTCCATGATCACATGAACAATGCCATAAATGAGAAGAATTGGATGTTTCTCTTTAACTTCCATGATCACATGAACAATGCCATTAACGAGAAGAATTGGATGTTTATCTTTAACTTCCATGATTACATGAACAATGCCATTAACTAGAAGAATTGGATGTTTATATTTAACTTCCATGATTACATGAACAATGCCATTAATGAGAAGAATTGGATGTTTATCTTTAACGTCCATGATCACACGAACAATGCCACTAACAGAGTAGGAAAGTACAGAAGGCGTTTGATAGTCGAACTTCCTAATGGCATTTGTTGGCCCACGAAAACATAGATTCTTTTATCATAAAATGTTCAAGATTTCGATAACTAACATAATGTAAGCCACTGTATGAAAATGAAAAGTCACATACAGGTAACATTAATTTTACTAATCAACCGATCTGATACAACACTGACGTCAAGCTGTTGCGATTGGGTATTTAGAATGGAATGAGTATAAATGTCAACCAACCAAAAAGCAGTCGTGACAGTACCTCAGTCTGGTTATGCTTCACGCTCTATCACGATAATTATTAGTAATTCATTGAGATCGGAGATGAGAGAGGCAGATATAACCGCCATAAATATTAACGTGAAGAGATTCTTTTATGACAGAAATATCTTAATATATCAAAAAGACACGAAGCTGTCCAGGAGAGGTGTCGTGTCGTGGTAAGAATCCAATACCTTCAGGTGATATTCATGCGCTCACTGAAAACACAGAATAACCTTAAAATTTTAATTCTGTTATCTGGTTTCATCACGGTTTAAAACTTTAGTTTAACGTACACCGATCAATTTATGTTCTTAAAGAGAAAACACTGTTGTATAGGTCACTTTACTATATAGATTTTAACCATGACGCATATATAGTTTCCGTAAAACTGAAATGAACACACACATAAATATAACCATTTCTTGTCTTCGTTAATCTTTAACGCTAGATAGACATTCGAGCCAGAGTACAGTGTGGTGTGTATGTGTTTGAGACATAAGCAAAAATATAGCTTATTGTATTAAACATATACATTTCAGGTACATACCAAATGCCAGTATGAGTACTTAGGATTTGTTTGTTTGTTTTGAATTTCGCGCAAAGCTACACGATGTCTATCTGCGCTAGCCGTCCCTAATTTAGCAGTGTAAGACTAGAGGGAAGGGAGCTAGTCATCACCCGCCGCCAACT
>NW_013666058.1:395587-403614 GCF_000517525.1 Limulus polyphemus
AAATGTAGCTCAGTATTGTTATGTAAGACTGAATTTTCTAGAAAAACTTCCCACGGCTATAAATAACCAACGCGACGCGCCAAGGAGAGTCTCTATTATTAGTTCGCTATAATCAGTGTGCTATAAAATTCAAAAGCTATAACTGTGATTATTATAACGCTTACCAATCGGAAAACTTCAGATATTTGACCAGGAGCATTTACAAAGTTCGAACATTACAACTCATTTAACTTCAATGGATTCTCATCGGACATTAGTATTTTTATGAAAACATTACCTAACTTCAACGGTGGAAAACTCGGAGTGTGTGGCAAAGGAAAAAGCTAGCTAGCTTCCCGGCGAATCGTACCTACATCAAATCATAATTAACTCGCTCATCGTGAACTCTCGATAAGATATCAAGGAAGTTTCAAACTAGAAAGAAGACTTTATATTGCTTGTAAATTTGTGTAACTTTTGTTTATAAATCATTGTTTGTAATAACGATTTGTAATAACTATCATTGTAAAATGTATTGTTGTGTATATATTAAAACGTATTTGTGTTAAAGAAAACTGTGTGTATCAATCTTGGTGGCAAATATCATAAACTGACTATATACCGACTTTTACTTAACTACTAAATCCAAAGTACAATTTAATTGCTAAATTTACATTTATGAATTTCAGGCTATTTGAAATTCTAATACGTAACACTAGTTACCTGTGTTGCTGCCAGTAGCCACAACAGCTCCTACAAGAGTTCTAGGAACCGCGTTTTCAGCGACAGAAAAACTGTAACGTGCCTGCTCAAACGTCGGCGGTTGTTGGCTGTGAGTCAAAACACTGAAGTACACGTGGGCATTCTTCTCTGACGCCAATCCTGCACCATCCTTAGCTGTGATTTCCACGTGATGAAGACTTGCTGTTGTGCCCAGACGTCCAATAACGAATAGCTCTCCTATAATATATATATATATAACACGGCATAAATTAACAGTAATAGAATCATCTGACACAGGCAGTGTTTCAACAAATATTTGAGAAAAAATGAAATAATGCAAGATACAAATAATAATAGTATAGAGGTGACAGATATGGTTTCATCATTTTTCACTGACTCTCATTAGAATAGATGTGAATATATTTACTTCGTTATCAAAAAATTATTTATCGATGATTGTTTGTTTTGAATTTCGCGCAAAGCTACACGAGGGCTATCTGCGCTATCCGTCCCGAATTTAGCAGTGTAAGACTAGAGGGAAGGCAACTAGTCATCACCACCCACTGCCAACTCTTGGTTACTCTTTTACCAACGAGCCCCCCAGTGGCACAGTGGTATGTCTCTGGACTTACAACGGTAGAAACCGGGTTTCGATACCCGTGGTGGGCAGAGCACAGATAGCCCATTGTGTAGCTTTGTGCTTAATTAAAAACAAACAAACAATTTACCAACAAATAGTGGGATTGACCGTCACATTATAATGCCCCAACGGCTGAAAGGGTGAGCATGTTTGGTGTGACGGGGATTCGAACCCGCGACCCTAATATTGCGAGTCGAGCGCCCTAACCACCTGGCCATGACGGGCCGGTACCAAGGAAGCCAAGATATGCGGCCATAAGTTTCACGATAATATAGGGTATTACATCGCAACTGTAATACAGAACACCATTCAGTGATTACCACTTGTTTATGGCTTCTATCTCACTCTGAAGGAAATTTAGAATTTCTATATCTCTCTTTTATATAGTATATGTTCACAAAAATACTGCACAAAATAAACTATATGTCCAGAAAATTATTGTCATATATCTTGTAACTAGCTAGATCATAATTCGCATGTATTATTAATGAAAGTGACATTTATTGCATTCTTAAGACAAAATTGCACGACTACAAGTTATGAGCACGTAAATTCTCTGAAAATGTCCTCTCATGTGTCACTACTCCTACACAACTACAAGTTATGACTACAAGTAAATTCTCTGAAAATGTGCGTATCTTCAAGGGTATTAAAGCTGATTTTCAGAATATTTATGCGACTGGTTTAGTTACGAGTGTGAAAATCCTAAGCGTGCAACTCAGCTCTTCGACGTTCTTGCATAGTGCGTGTGAGGTTTCTGTGCAAAGTTTTAGGGAATGCTTCCCCACTTCTTCACAAAGACATTTCTCAGCTGATCCATGGATCTGATAACTGAAGTAGGCACGAAAATTTGGCCCTGAAGCTGCAATTTTGTCCCATATGTACTTTTTTGGTTAGATGGTCGGTAATAGTTTACTATTCAAAGACAGGCAGTGGGAATACGTGCACAGTGACGACGAGATTTATCGTCTATGAAAGTAAAATAAGACCTGTTGACAAAAACTAAAGAAATTATTTTAATTGCCAGATTCAAATCACTATAACATCCCTCAGCGTTCAAATCGCTATTCTCCATGATGCATAGAATCATGTTACAACATCAAAAAAGCATTCTTTAACGTGTCACGTTCAGCTATTGTGCAGTCCGTGTCGCGCTTCCCATCTTATGTTGTCGATTATGATAAAAGTAAATACAGAATGCGAACTCGTGTGTAAGTAGGACTAACGACGTCTGAAACAATCCTGACACCAAAGCACTTAAGCTTGCCGATGACGCAGCAGTAGTCTTGATCGTACACCAGAGCGATAATCGCACAGGTTGGTTAGGTGTAACCAGTTTTTCACCAATTGTGGTAAGATTTTGAACTCCAGCAGCTTTGTGAACTTGTTTACCGAATTTCACAGCGCAGAGAACACGATTTTGTTGTGCCAGGTTTCCAAGATAATGTCTTAGCGTTGTGATGTTGAGCGCTGCCTGTCACTTCTTGAGCATTCTCTGATGCCTTTGGCTGTCTATAACATCTTGTTCACAATGTAAAAAACTACAATTTATGATACTACACAGTAAGCTGAAACAAACTTTGAAGTATTTCCACTATTAAGCATAAAACAGTTGTATTGACCCCTATTGTAAATGAATTCGATAAGCTATTTTTAATGCAAGATTAAATGAGGAACGCAAATGGTTAGAAATTCAAGTTTCACACTGTCCAAAATTCGCCGGTTTCATACAATGTGATATTCACTCATAATTTGACCTTTGTTATAACAATAGACTTTATACGCACTTGAAACCCAGGCATAATATTGTAGTTGCATTTTCTCAGAAGGATACTCCAGCTTTAGTTCAAATTCGAAAATTGGGCATGTTCACAAAACTATAGATCCCCCGACATATTTTGCTCAGTATTTACATGTATATATCACTACTTAATATTCGTTAATGAAAATGTTGTTAAGATTTGGTAAAAACGTTGCAGTTCTATACTAGCTGGCTTGGTAGTTATGGCACTTGACTTGCAATCTGTGGGTCGCGAGTTCAAAGCCCTTCACCAAACATGCTCGCCCTTTTAGCCACGGGGGCGTTTTAATGTGACGGTCAATCCCACTATTCGTTAGTAAAAGAGTAGCCCAAGAGGTAGTGGTGAGTGGTGTTGACTAGCTGCCTTCCCTCTAGTCTTTCACTGCTAAATTAGGGACGGCTAGCGCAGATAGCCCTCGAGTACCTTTGCGCAAAATTCTACAAAAAAAAAACAACAACAACAAATTATAGTAGCTTTGTGTATTCTAAAATCTAGATGCAAAGTTTGGTCAAATAAAATAGAGAAAATTATGATTCTGATTTGCAAACCCAGCAACAATAATACACTATTACAACAAAGTGGTGACAATTTAGTGAAAGAAAAAATGTCCGTGCATACTATTTTAAATTTGCATTATGCTTTACCGTCCTCCAGTGTTTAATTTCAAGAGAAAAATGGAATACCGAAACTTTGTTGACGGGTGGTGAGGGTTTGTTTGTTTGTTTTTGAATTTCGCGCAAAGCTACACGAGGGCTATCTGCGCTAGCCGTCCCTAATTTAGCAGTGTAAGACAGCTAGTCATCACCATCCACCGCCAACTCTTGAGCTACCCTTTACCAACGAATAGTGGGATTGACCGTCACATTATAACGCCCCCACGGCTGAAAGGGCGAGCATGTTTGGTGTGACAGAGATTCAAACTCGCGACCCTCAGATTGCGAGTCGAGTGCCTTAACCACCTGGCCATGAAGTATTAGTGAGACTGATATTTGGTTGGGGCTGGAGGGGATAATGTAGTTAACTAAGTCAGTGAATCTGTAATATAACCGAGGCAGTCTTAAAAGTGATTATAATGCTTCCGCCTTATGAATAAAGTTATGGATTGTAGAAATTAAGCACTGCCTTCTTTTCCTCGTGCAGCATTTCGTATTTCAGTAGAGTTGCAGAACGTCCCTAAAACAGTCCGAGATTTTATATTGTTTTTTATGTAATCGTTATATGTCATCATAAATCTAAAAGTACAGTACTAAAAATCTTATGGCTGCTCTTCTCACAGACGGAGATAGGGAACAGATACAGCGAATCAAGTATGAATTAGGTTTCAAATGAATTCAAATATATCTGGGGTCAAGTAACTTTTAGAAATCTGAAATACAGGGGTGCTCATTTTATGCTAACCATATATTATCATCGTTCTGGAACACTTACTTCATGTAACTTAGAACAGTAGTCGGAACCAGAACACAAAAGTCCTAACGTACAAAAAAACATAATATGATTTGTAAAAGTAAAGAAAGGAAATATGCTATGAATTGCTTGAGGCAAATAATTATTACCCAGCTCTCGGCTTTTTCTAGTAATTCCTGTGTTTCAACTACCTCAAAACGAGCAAAATAGGTTGAAAGAAAATTTTACGTCAATCTTTTTGTAATTAAGTGCACATATTTAATGTACTTTATTGAGATCAGTTAATTTTCAAGTCATTTAGTAAAATCAGGACCATAATTTGTCAATCTACCCAGTACAAATTAACAAGCACGGAGAACTGTTAGCCCCAATTATCTGAATGATCATTTGAAACACTAAACACCACACCTATTTCCATAGCTAAGGTCTCCTGGTGGGTCAGCTGTAAGTTTATGGTCTTACAACGCTAAAATTCTGGAGAGAACTCAAATAGCCCATTGTGTGTAGCATTGAGCTACAAGCAACAACCAAATGGTTTTGAATCAAATTTAAATTTTAAAGCAAAAACTCTTTCACACGTCTTGACCTTGATCCCAAATCTTGCGATTTCAATATCTTGGGGTCTAAAGGAAAGGCCTATGATAACAAGCAAATCTATAAAATAATAACTAACACATTTGGACAAAGAAAGTTGTCTCCATAAAATTTATAGACGTCTAAGATTGTATGATCATGTGGACGAAAAAGCAATACATCGTCAAAACATAAAGGCAAGTTAGTATCTATTAAAAATAAGCTAAACCTGACAAAACAAAGTGTAAAATATATCTCAACGACGAAATCACTTTTATCAGGAATATACATACACGATTTGTTAGCCTAGTTGATTTAGCACTGGCCTACAGTCACGATGAGTAGAATTCGATTCCCCTGCAAACCTAAGGCTTACACATGTATATCACAATGTAAACACACAAACACAGTGAGTAGGTGTTGATGAAATCAAGCAGAGATGTCGCTAGGTGTTTCAAAGATTCGAGGCTCGAGCCCATAGGCGCGGGAATTTTCGGCATTTTAGTATGATATCTATCATGGATTTCTATTCTAATTTTACAAGACACCATCTAGGGATTTGGGGCAAAGTCAAATAAAATCGGGGCACAGACTTCGTGTGCAAGCGCCTAGCGACGCCTCTAAAATAAAGGGGAGCAGATTATTTTGTTTTGAATTTCGCGCAAAGCTACACGAGGGCTATCTGCACTAGCCGTCCCTAATTTAGCAGTGTAAGACTAGAGGGAAGGCAGCTAGACATCACCACCCACCGCCAACTCTTGAGCTACTCTTTTGTCAACGAATAATGGGATTGACCGTTACCACGGCTGAAAGGGCAAGCATGCTTGGTGGGACGGGGATTCGAACCCGCGACCCGCAGATTGCGAGCGGAGCGCCCTAACCACCTGGACATGCCGGGCGTGGGGAGCATATACCACTTTCCACAGACATACTTTCCAAGTGAATGAAAAATAACGCAAGAAAACTTTCCGACATTCACGAACCACTTCTATGTATATATATGACTTCTCACCACTTATTTAGCAGTTTATTCATGCCTACAAAGTCACTATTTCCAAGTTATAAAATGTTCGACTTAAAATTAATTGCTACAAGTCTTTTCCTTAGTTCAGTTAGTAATTGTTATTCCTAAAATCAATGGACTAATAATACAGATAGGCTAGTATCAGCTAACGTCTGTAACAGAAAAAAAAAAAAGTGCAAGTGACAAGAATCCATGTAAATAGTGAAAATCAGAGTTAGCGATAGAACACTTAGCTTTTACTACCCTGATTTTTTCTTTCTTCGTCACAAAATACGGGACAATGTCCTATAATTTAACTCATAGTGAAAAACACCAATGATCGATCTAAAAAGTCCTTAATTCGCGTTACTGAATCTTGGTCATCTAATTTCATTGAAAAATATCTGTATATTAGCTTTTTTATAATATTACAACTTAAAATTTGTCTATGAACTCAAGAAAAGTTAGTGCTATTAATCAAACGATTATATACGCAAAAAAGAGAAATCAGGGAATACAGTGTATTTTGCCCGATTTGTTTTTTAGCTTCAAGAGATGAAAAGTGGCTATGAGGAATGTTCATGAAATTTATTTAAGCATTTCTATAACAGAGCATGTCTAATTCATAGGAGTAACGGAACAACGTTAAACAGGTAATCAAAATAAAAATTACTAACAATGTACCAATATGAATATCACTTACCTAATAACGTCAATATTTCTAGAACAAAACTGGAATACGTATTTTAACATAACTTACTATTCATGACTAAGTATGATAAAAGTGATAGAAAAATTATTCCGACTCAGCACGAGGCTAAAAGAATAACTGTTCCTCAGCTCATCAAGATGCATATAGATTACAACTTGTCAAAATATTTATCAGCTCAAATTAGTATAACATGCTTGAAGATCAGCAAGTCATATTAATTAGTTAAAAAAAAATCCTACTGGTCCACGTGGCTCGATAACGAGCGTAAACATTTGAAGAACTAAGTCAGATTATAATGTTTCAAAATCTTACATAAGTCACGAGACTGAAGAATTACTTTGTAAGTAGTAGACAAGAATTAACTTATAGGCTAGTCGTTCATTGACCAAAGTTTGTTTTATGAATACGTTACTATAACACACCTACCAACCAGTTATATACTTCTCGTAAATTCTTGCATAGAATAAATAAGAATTTATAATCGTGACTAGTTTTCGTTCCGAATATAAACAAAACTTAAAAGTTGCCGCCTCTGTTTTTCTACTGATTTCATATCTAAGATAAGCCGTATATGGGTAAGCCAAATATTATCCTAGTTATCTACGTTTATGAAAGCTTATGGGTGTAGGTTAACTACAACACTATATATGTGAAGGATATAATACTTTAATGTACATTACCAATGATGACAATTATTTAACGGATAACCTTTTTACAAGCTTTAGAGCGTCGAATTCGATATAATATACCACCATCAAAATATTTTGCTAAGAAACGTGGATTATTAAGTAACAAAATAATCTAATGTTTCGATGGAGTAAAGACAATTATGACTGTATTCGTAACACATTTGGTTTCTTTATTTGTTAATTTTGTTTAGAATTTTTGCGTAAAGCTATAAAAGGATTATTTAAGTGCTGCTGTCCTTATTTACTATATAAAATGAAGGCAGTACCTGTACCAAATCTTGGGCTATTACACAGGCCTGCGAATTTAAACTTCATACAAGTTGTTGGGGTTTTATAACGGATTTTCCATAATTCAGCTATGCACATTTCGAAAATAATATTCTTTTTTTTTCTATCACGTAAGGATTTGTTACAAACTGGGAAGAAAAAACAACAACTCTTACTTAGATCAAATTATTATTTCGTTTACCACAATGAACATTTTGCATTATTATATTTG
>NW_013666058.1:404096-407726 GCF_000517525.1 Limulus polyphemus
AACATTTTAAGTATCACAAAATGTGACCCGATTTCATTGAAAATGTTTCATTTATGTAAAAGTACATACGACTTTTACTGAAAAATCTGTATGTGCTGTAGGAAAATGGATATCATTTTTGGATTCAGTGTAGAGGAATTACTGCAGAACATGTAAAAGTTTCAAGACAATAAAACCATCGCAGGCCTGTGTTATTCTCTGAAAAAATAACGGGTTTTAACCGTCAGTGTTATAGCTCAACCGCGTCCGAAAGTGCAGAGCGTATCTTTTGCAGCAACCCTTGGACTGATGGCCTGGATACGCTACCTACTAGGCCACCCTGTCCATAAGTTTAACCCAGAATAACTATGTGTGTCAATACGTACATTCAATTGAAGATTCCCTTTCTTTTGCAGAGAAACCAAAGTGATCTCTTGTTGTAATGAAACGAAAGACGATTTGAAACTCCGTGTATAGAAATGATAAAAAGATTTAATTACAGCTATATCGATACCATTAACAAACCCTGCCCACCGACAAGAGAGCTATACAGGATAACAAAAATGGAAGTTCGTAACCGCGAAGAGCCTTCTCATTACTCCAACATCTTCTTTGCGGTCTTCTGAGATGTCCCTAGAGCTTCATTGGACGGTTCTTGTATAGTTACAGCTGCAAATATATAGAGCCTACGATACTCTGAAAAAATTCTTCAGGGAACACTCCTTTCCAAAAGGGTTGCGTATATATAGCTAAGGTGGCCATTATCATATCGCCTTCTATAATCTCCTGAGGCCCTAACCAAAACGGATTACTATAGAAAATTAAGGTTTGTATATGTAATCAACTGGGACTCCCATTTAAGTTGTCGAGTAATTTGGTGGTCAATGGTTGGGGAAAAGAATCGTAGATAGGTTTGACTGTTGTACCTTTTTTTTTTTTTCTGCCGAAGATAGCGCACTATAGAAGGAACTCGATTGGCTGGCACAGTTTCGTATTTTAGCTTAATAGTTATATACATAGTAAATATATGCAAAAAAAAAAAAAAACCAACAAACAAACAAACTGAAAACAAACATCTTTCTTTTAAATGCTAAAATAACATAACTGCTGTGGAATTTTAGAAGGAGATAAAAATGTTGATACGAGTCTTGTAAAACTCCACTTAGAAAAAGACTGGAATATTCTCTGGATACTTGCTTGGCTAAGAAGTGATTTATATGAGCCAGTCTGAGAGTCCTGGTACTGCGCGAAAAGCCTCGTCGGCACTGATTACGGTTGGTGTAGTGTGATTGATATATTAAAGTTAAAACATATTCTCCATCGTTTCTACTCATGGGCTTTTAACATTCCAATATGGTATTTGAGCTTTATTATCTCTGCCCTACGGTGGGGGTTATTGTTTTAACTATATATTTCTTGTTTGTGTAAACATTATAACTCAAAAAGTTTATCTGATTTTAATTAAGTTTAATACAAAAGTCCGGTGTTTCCCAATGACCAACTGATTAATTTTGGAGAATAAAGGTCAAATTCAAGGTCATACTGAGTATTAACCACGTCATTCGAAAGTATTTGATCACATTTAATATATATGTTGAGTGTCCCCCAAAGACCAGATGATTAACTCTTGGTGAGTAAAGGTGAAGGGCACACCGAACGTTAACTACTTTAGTTATAATAATAGCAAATTGCGATTTTGAAAAATGGCTAAATTCGAGAAACTTTCGAGATAAATGGAGGTCATTGCATTTAAACCTACATTTTTGAGGGTGATGAATTATTTGACGTTTATTTTAGGTTGGTTACTATAAAATTAAAAAAACTATTGCTAGACGAGGGCTAGATTTTTTAGTCTACAACTTATTCCTTTTATGATCATAATTAATATTGCTGGCGTCCTTGTTTTCTGTACGAGCTGTGTTGACGTGTATACTTTGTACTGCTCGATTACGTGTTGTGTTAGTAGTATCTATTTGTATATATGTGCATAAGCCAAGGACAAAATACGATACTGGATTTCGTATTCAGCAATAATACTGTGATGGTCCGGGTGAACGTAATAAAATTAAAGCCAATGCTGTACAGATCATCGAATATAATGTGCAAATGAAAGCTGTCGTACTTATAGTTTTCGTAACTAAGCAACGATGAAAATATAAATGTTAAAATGTTATGTATAGACTAGATGTACTTCCGTAGGTTCCCCGAAAACGTTCTGTTTGAAAAGTAAATAAAACCAAAATTAAGAATAACAAATATTTTTATTTCTTGCTTTAGAAGTTCATATGTCCTGCTGTGTTGTAGCATACAGAGTGCATAATTCTTCTCGTGATTCGTGGCATGCGCACGTTTTACTGACGTCACGACAGTACAAATTGCAACGTTAAGAGTCCCTTGTGTGACGTCACTTTAGGGTCTACTGACTGACTGACAGAAAACACTAGTGTATAGTGGTGTCAGTGGTTAAAACAGATGAACTCTCCAGGCGGCCTTCAGTCCCCGTTCGGAGAAATTAAAATACGCAGGAAACTGCTTCGGTAGTCCACAATACTTTACTCGTGGCAATGTTTAATTGACGTTTCAAAATATTTATGTATGTGAACCTAATTAATCAAAAAAGCTCCAATTCTTAATACGACACTCATTAACAGCTTAATACAATTATTGTCAAGTTTTCTATAGAAATTAACTAAATTAAATGTTAAACTGATTCACAATCTTTGTTGGGTTTTAAAAAAAGTTCTAAAATGAAGTCCTCTTACACAGTTTTCTACAATGATAGCCATCGGTGTTACCAACATGACTGAAGTCGCAGGC
Organism: Limulus polyphemus; assembly: GCF_000517525.1. Taxonomy (NCBI): domain Eukaryota; kingdom Metazoa; phylum Arthropoda; class Merostomata; order Xiphosura; family Limulidae; genus Limulus; species Limulus polyphemus. Next base: position 406,893 of record NW_013666058.1, read on the forward strand.
CTTGCGATCACCAATAAAAACTCATGAACCAAATTTAAGAAAACTAATACACTTTAACAGTGACTGCGAACTGCAGGTCATACGCTGAGAGGATGCGAGCGTTAACATCTACTATATAAAGACGAAAATCCTTCCGTCCGTCTGTCATGCCGATATCTCGGCTGTTCCAGTACCGATCGACACAAACAACTTGTATGAAACGACGGCGCTTTCTGCTGCGACAAGCAAGTTTGTCTTTTTAAAATTCTTCCAGCCATATATACTTGAGGGTAGGTTGGTAAAAATCGTTATGAGTAATGAAATCGAATCGGGTATACGCGCACCCCACGCTTTGCATCGCTGGAGCACAAAAAATCATAATCATTGGATGAAATTTCCCATTACGTTTGCTTGGTTGTCAAAGAGACGCTTTGACACAACACCACAAAATTTTGCGGCCCGGCATGGCCAGGTGGCTAAGGCGCTCGACTCGCAATCTGCGGGTCGCGGGTTCGAATCCCCGTCACACCAAATATGCTTGCCCTTTCAGCCGTGGGGGCGTTATAACGTGACGGTCAATCCCACTATTCGTTGGTAAAAGAGTAGCCCAAGAGTTGGCGGTGATGACTAGCTGCCTTCCCTCTTGTCTTACACTGCTAAAAACGTTCATATATTTTCATTTGAAAGATGTAATTTAATTTCCTTTTGTTGCTATATGTTGTCTGGGGGAAACTGTACTTAATTGGGAAGAAACTGTAGAGTTTATTATAGTCATTTATTTATTTCATATCAAATTAGATATATGTATGTAAAGTGCAAAAGAACTGTTATTAAATATATTACGCTTAAACTTAC
>NW_013666058.1:408571-412477 GCF_000517525.1 Limulus polyphemus
ATTATTTCCCGTCATATGACGGGTCATGTAGCTTGTTTTATTGTAAATGTTAAAAAAAAGCGTTCTATGCGATATTTTGTGATACTTCATTACCTTCATATGCTCAATACGTAATGGCAAAAGCAATATTGATATAACATTATATGACAATGGCATGACTAAGCCCCATCTTTTATTGGTCTATGGTCGTCTCAGGTTCACTCCAGTTTATCAAGGTCCTACACATTAAGCTAATTCTGCATGCACGCGGTTGCAAACAGTGCCGACTAAGGGAAAGTTTTCTACTTTGATATTTTTGTTTCCAGGCAGTCGATGGTTGGTTTTTCCGATTAATCGGCGTATATGCAATCTAATTACTTGCTTTATTGCCGTCTGTGATCCCTGGAGGTAATCAGAAGCAGAGAGATTTGTTTTATCCGAAGGTTGATACGGACAGAAGAAGTAATTCAAAAGAATGCAATTCAGATTGTAGCATTCTAACATCTAATCGCTATACGAAAGTTTTAAAACAATCGATGAAACAGACAGTACTTATATATAAAAAAATAAAGATTTCTAAGTTTATATAGTTATAATACAAAAAATAAAGTCAAACTATACTACTTAACATTTTCGAAGGAGGTAGTCGTATCATTGCGGTTGGAGAAACACAATATAGTCGCTGCTCTTGGTGACACACGGTTATTTATTTATTTGGTTCAGATATGTTGCGTAAAGGGATATCTGCGTATAACCGTCCCTAATTTTGAGCCGAAACACTAGAGGGGAAAATAGCTAATCGAAGCACACACTGCCAACTCTTGGACTACTATTCTCTGACCGAATGGTGGGATTCGACCGTTACTCTTATAACAGCCCCAAAGTGCAGAGCGTGTTTTAACGTCAACGAGTCGCGAACTTTGAACTTTTAAATTTACCGTCACTGTACATTAACCACTAGGATACGCCTAGTGGATTGGTTATCTGTTTTTAGATATTTGTGCAAAGGTGCTCAAGTGCTGGCTGGCTGGCTGGTTATCTGTGCTAGTCTTTTTGACGGTAAAGGGAAGTAAATTTTGGACCCACAGATTCATAGACCGGCCCGTCAGTCATTGTGCCAAAACATCGACCCAACACAGTGGAATTACTGTTTCTGCTGAATTATAACATCCATCTTGTTAGTTTTAGTACATTACCTTATAACACCTTTCTCTTTTCTGCTATTTCTTCATAAAAAAGTACCCCACTACAATGTATTTATTGCTTCACAGTTCAGCAGAAGATATACGAGTTGGTTAGCTAAATCGTAGCAAATATACGACGCCACATTTTTGTTTTCTATCGTTTCAGTCTTCTTCCTCTACTTAGGAAAGCCACGAACATTCTGTGAAGTTTTTAAAAAACAACAACAACAACAACAACAGAGTAAAGGTAGCTCTCTAAATAATATGCGAAAACCGAGCTACTTAGCATTCATACAATAAAAATCATTATAAGAAACATAATCTGTGACTCAGATAAGAAAACTTTGATTAACAAATTATCCGTTTCCCAAATAGGTTTGTTGAGTGCTCGCTTCGATTATCGTAACCCGAATGCTTACGTCATAAGCCCTCAAACTTACCTCTGGGCCACCCAGAGAAGGCTTGTTTTGTTTTTTGGATTTCGCGCAAAGCTACACGAGGGCTATCTGCGATAGCCGTCCCTAATTTAGCAGTGTAAGACTAGAGGGAAGGCAGCTAGTCATCACCACCCACCGCCAACTCTTGGGCTACTCTTTTACCAACGAATAGTGGGATTGACCGTCTGGCATAAAATGATATACAGTTTGCTTTTAAGATTCCAAAATATTTATATAAGAAAATATTAAGTGTTTTTCTTTATACACGTATCCAAACATTTAAGAAGTAATATAAAATTAGATAATTTTTCAAATAATCTTTATGAATTCTAACCATTGTCTTATATTTTAAACAAGCAAAAATTGAATTATTTCTTTCGGAGTAATATTTCATAAATACTCACCTTTCAACGCAAACATTCAAGCTCAATATATCACCCAAATATTAACTTCACATATGAAAAATATATAGTTTGTTTTTTCTTCTAACATTCAACCACACAATGTGACCGTTATACCAAAAAAAGAAAAGCATTACGTCTAACTTAACATGTCGTAATTCCGGAATCATTAGACAACTTAAACACTTTACATAATTACTATCTGAGGAATCAATGTAAAGTATATTTAATTAATGCTAGAAACATCTCATTAAAGAAGAAAATTTGTTTTTGCTGGCTAGGCAAAATGAGGAATACCCGTAATGGTTTTTTTCTTCCACAGAACAAGCTTTTTTTTAGTTCAAACTTATTTAAATACCATTAAAGATAGAAAACGAGGAAAGGGGAATCACGTGGATATGACGTAACCTTTTAAATACATTACAGAAAAATCTTGTTTCGTGTTTAGCAGTTATCCATGGCCGAAAGAAACTGTTCATGCAGTAAGTTTTAACGCATACATAACACTGTGATCTGACTGTTTTTTATATTCTTGACTCTATTAATCCTAAGTTAAGTGTGGAAAGAGCTGTTGGTTTGTTGTTAAACACAGATCTTCGCAATGAGCTATCCGAGTACTGAAACCCATTTTTAGCGTTATAAGCCACTGGATGCCAGAACTGTTTTTGTTTTGTTCTTTAATGTTTGCATTTTCCAGGATGAAGCTGTGAATTCGAAAATAAAGGTTTGAAATTGGAAATAAAAAAAATTAAAATATTTTTTTTGTTTTCCTGTTGAGCATAAATCTGTAAAATTAGCCATTTAAGCTCTGCACATCGCGGGTATCGAAACCAGATTTTTAGTGGTATAAGTCCTCAGACTTACCGCCTTAAGAAGGCTTAAATGGTAAGAGTTCAAACAGAGTTTTGCTATTTCAAAGCACACAGCTTCGCTAATTTACGGCTGATATTTGCTTTAAATATGTAGGTTATCTGGTTATTAAACGCCATTGGTGCAGAAAATAACTTTTTAGATATTCCAAAAGTAAGAATGTTTAGGTGAATACGGTAATATCTGTGTCATTAATCACATGCGTGAGAATGTCTTTTTTGTTATACACACACAGTTTTTATGATGTCGTCGCGTGTTATTTTTTGCGTTTCAATTTGTCAGTTACATTAACAAGAGGTTCGTTCTAATAATATAGGTTTTGTAAAAAATCCTCACACTTTTTTTTTGACTGGAACAACTGTTAGAAAAATTAAGAGATAGTTGTCTTGGAAGTCAGAGGGCCCTCCCAAAACATAGCACGTCTTTCTTCAAGGTATTTCAATGTATTCATTCGTTAATAATGTAGTTATTTAGAAATACAGTTACGTATTTCCAAATTTGTCTGGATTACGCTGACTAAATTTCTCGAAGGTTTAAATACAAGTTTGTCGAATGTCATAGAGCACTGTAGGGATGAATATTGTGTTACTGATGTTAATAAACGAAGCAGAAAAGTGATAACTGTGTAAAATATTTACAAACTTTTCTTCAGTGCAATAACGCGTGTCTTTCTAAAATGCTAGAGAGGAAATAAGTACTAAAACTTATATTAACTAAATTCAAAACGATATTGTAATTTAATACACATTATACAGTTTGTATACAAAAATGCGAACCTTCCCGAGATGTAAATGCAATACATACTTAATTAACTTTCACAGCCTATTAACTATTGTGACACTATAGTGTGCGGCGCTCAGTGTATTTCATTAACCAGTGCTTCATTCAACGTCAGGAACCTGGATGGCAGTTATAGACCACCATATATCAGCATCAACAAACAAACACATTCATATATATACATATATATATATATATATATATATAACACACACACACACTACTTATAAACATGCGTACAATGCTACATAGACC
>NW_013666058.1:413477-446953 GCF_000517525.1 Limulus polyphemus
CATATATATATATATATATATATATATATATATATAAACACACACACACACACTTATAAACATGCGTCAAATGCTACATAGCCAAGCATCTCCCTGCACATCAAGTTAACTTATCGGTTGCCTCCTGTGGACACAGGAAGAACTCTGAGAAGAACTCGGTCTGGGTCCCCTGAGTTGTCAGAGAGATCCAGCCTTTCTAACTCCTCTCCCCAGGAGGCAAGGGAAGGAAGCTCCCTGGAGATCTTCGGGCGTGGGCACTAACCTGATTCAATGCTGTTTTCGGTCTCCATAGCAACATCGGGCACCTCTGGATCACACTGGGGGGTGAAGACAATTGCTGAGTTTTCCAGCCCTGCAATGGAAAGCAAACAGAGGCGACTCAATTAGAGCCAAGTTTTTGGACTAGAAAGGTTTTACAGCCCCTAGTTACTCTGCGTTGGTGCCAACCCCCCACAGTGAGTGCCCGTGCTGCGATAGGATATTACTGGCTCTCTGCAGAAAGTTGAATATCTGGGAGGGACCAACCGCTAATCGCACAATGTGAGCTAAAGAGATACGAGCTTCAGCAAAACCCCAGGGCTTCTGTCGGGTGCCAGTGGCATTCAGCCGTTGACGACGTGGGACACCAGTCACCATAGGGTGTCGGCAAATAGGCTGCTGACACCGACATTTCTGTGGCAGGTTGGCGGGCAACCGTGAAAGCGAATTGAGAGTACAAAACAAAAACACATGTCCTCTGGATCAATTAACAAAGCTGAAAAAAAAATATATAAAACAGGTAGGACAATATACACGTAAAATTTCAGTTGCACGGTGATTAATAATTGAGAAAAAAAACTATGCAAAATGTTTGTTTGATTTTTTGTTTGAATTTATGCACAAAGCTACACAATGGGCTATCTGTGCTCTGCCCACCACGGGTATCGAAGCCCGATTTCTAGCGTTGTAAGTCCGCAGACATACCGCTGTGACACTGGGGGGCATGCAAAATGTAAAATCTTTTTTTATACTACATCTCTGACTAAACAAAAGTGAAATCAACAGTAACTGTTTAGTTCAGAGTGACACTTGTAGAGAAAGTCTTGAAGGACTAACTTGCAAAAGTATGGCAGGTAAATTCGTCACTCTCAACTAAACAGTTGCTGCCCTGAATACTCTGCCGAAATCATTTATAAAATAATCGACATCTCTAGCATAAATTATACGAACAACAAAGGAACAGCGGCAGATACATTGATTTACTGAAACTAATTTTAACTTTTAGAATGCATCGAAGCATTAACACGTGTTTGGTATACAATGAATCTACATTATGAAACCAAATTTTAACGGAATAATTACTCAGTAAGGATTAATTTCTGAAAATTCTGAGCGAAGTATTCAACTGGTAATAACAGTATATCTATATGTGCGTGTGTAGCCTTTGCTAATGTGGATTTTTGTCATAATAAAATCACTAATCCAAAATGCTTTTAAATATCTTTAGAAATGTATTACATGATGGGAGCTTAATAGTTTTAAATTAAAAAATAAAGCAATAGCTCAAAAAATAATTACCGCCAAAAGCACAATAAATACTGTACAACACAAAAACGATTAACAGCATGTTAACGGGCAGAAAATGTGTAAGGTAAAAAAATAACTGAAAAAAAAATATATATATATATATACACTCATGATGTTAGAAAAACGCGTAGGTTCAAGAAGTCTTGATAAAAATGATAATAGGGTTTTTAATTCATTTCTATATACATACACTTATATACAAAAAATACAGCCATTACAAAATATCGATTTCATGAGAATATTATGTTAAATGAATATTATGAAAATTTCAAAAGCAAATACCGACATTATCTTTTAAGTGTACTGAAGAATGAAACCATGCTGTGGAGAGTACAGCATGTGGATCATATCTTATAAATTCTGAATTCAACATGGCGTTCATATATAGCAGAAAAACGATAAAAGGAATATGAAGTATTCACGACAAGGCGACAGAAACTGAATATAAATATAAAGAAAAGCTGAACAATTTGTAAGACAAATCAAGTTGCTATTATTAATTACATCAGTCACAATAATGTAACAATGACAATATAATACTTTGCCTAGTAGACAAAATAATAAAGTCTGACAGTACTAATCCACGTTGCTTGAAACGTTAGCTGACGATAGTAAAGGTTAAGTGAAGAATCGTGGTAGCCTGATGGTAATTTATTAAACAAGTATCATAGTACTGACCTGAAAACAATAAAAGTCAGATTGGTGTTGGCCTGGTTTGTTTGTAGTTAAACACAAAGCTATGCAATGGGCTACCTGTGCTGTCCCACCACGGGTATCGAAATCCAATTTTTAACTGAGCCACAAGGGGGGGGGGTGTTGTTGACCGAAGGCACTCGACTCGCAATCTGAGGGTCGCGGGTTCAAATCCCCGTCCAACCAAACATGCTCGCCCTTTCAGCCGTGGGGGCGTTATAATGTGACGGTCAATCTCACTATTCGTTGGTAAAAGAGTAGCCCAAGAGTTGGCGGTGGGTGGTGATGACTAGCTGCCTTCCATCTAGTCTTACACTGCCAAAATAGGGACGGCTAGCGCAGATAGCTTTCGTGTAGCTTTGCGCGAAATTCAAAACAAACAAACAAACTTGCTTGGGCAGAAAATGTGAACTAATATGTTAATAGTTATCAAAGTGATTTATATCTTAAAATATTTTTTTAAATGTTATAAAATATCTATTAGAAATAAACGTTATATAGAACACCAGAATTAAAAACCATAAATACAAGTCCTACTGTTGGAAGCTGATCTTCATAATGCTAAAGTCTTTATCTTTGGCAGCATTATATTATTTAAAGACCTATTTAGATTATACCAGAAGCGCTGTTCTTTATTTTGACAGCTCCCTTTATCGTTCACAGTTAGAAACTTGATTATACAAATATCACACTGTTTTCATCAAGCTATTGGGGTAAATTATTTCACGTTAAAATCCGTCCTTTTATTCACTCATATCATTGCCAAGAAATTGCAATAACTTCTAGATTCATTACTTAAGTTGATGAAGTAATGTTTTAGCTCATTGGCCCAAGTATTTACATCACAATTAATGCCCTATTCACGATTCTAACATTTTTTATACATAACTAGCTTAAAGACAATTAACAGCAGCGGGAAATGTGCTTCCAGAAACAGATGCAATGAGAGATGAACCTATATAAAAAAAAGGAGCAGCAGAGAACAAACTCCAATAAATTGTTTGTTTGTTTTTGAATTTCGTGCAAAGCTACACGAGGGCTATCTGCGCTAGCCGTCCCTAATTTTGCAGTGTAAGACTAGAGGGAAGACAGCTAGACATCACCACCCACCGCCAACTCTTGAGCTACTCTTTTCCCAACGTTACATTATAACGCTCCCACGGCTGAAAGGGCGAGCATGTTCGGTGGGACGAGGATTCGAGCTAGCGACCCACAGATTGCGAGTCGGATGCCATAACCACCTGGCCATACCGAGCCTACTCCAATAGAGAATAACCGAACCAAACAAACTCTCACAAAGAATACGGAAGGTTATTTACACTTTTAAGAAACGACGGTAAGTTTGATATAGTAGCACTGAAGACCATATTTTGTCTTCAGATCATGTCGTATCTGCTTCTTAACAATCGCTATTCATTTACGTTTCCATAAGGTGAGGTTCCTTCAGAGAACAGCCATGTGCATTTTTTTCCCTTCCCTCTTGTGCAGCTTTCTATAAATTGGCTAACGTTCTGTGTTTACGACTTTCAAGCGCACGCTTAAGTCGATATTAAAGGAGAAAACGTTCTTTTAAGTTGCATTGTAAGACTAACAGGTGTGTGTGTGGCTAAACAAAACCGTTGTGATTACAGAACATATTTTCTGCAATCTTTCTCGTAAAACCAGACGTTGGTTTCGACGAAAATGGAACCTTGTGAACTTTTGGCTTGCGAGTTTTCGTCAGATTCATATCCTTGTTTATTATCTTGTGAACGGTACCAGCAATTGCTTTTTTGGGGGGGAGGAGAGTTCTAAATTTCAATCAGTCTTCACTTTACGGATGAGACCCCGTTTGTCCTAGATGGCCTGACGTTGGTTTCGGAACCCGTTGTTGTTCTAAACACACTACTACCAGAGCCAGAGGTTTCTCTTTCCCATGCAGAATATTCAAGGTTCCCTTCTTCAAAAGTTTATGCCCCTCAGTAGCACAGCGGCATACCTGCGGATTTACAACGTTAGAAACCGAGTTTCGATACCCGTGGTGGGCAGAGCACAGATAGCCTAATGTGTAACTTTGTGCTTAACTTCAAACAAATAAAAAATCAAAGTGTTACGTCGTTTGGCTCTCTACGTTTTATAAGAATCTTTCTGTATGAATATTTCTCTTTAAAAAGAGTGATCACATCTTCATACAGTTACTAATGAAGTTTTGGAGCCATTTCACTAGCTTAGTCAGTGTGATTTGGGTTTAAATGCAGGACAGATGTCTCTGTGGCATTATCATAGTTTTAAAACCATCCTGACACTCGCAGGGAAACGGTAGCTAATATATATGTGTCAATAATCTGTAAACGCTATGTAGTAGTAGAGAGTTACTATCCAAAAGAGAAGCAGAAAAGGGTGATTTTTTATAAAGTGAAGCAATAAGAAATGAGGTCTCATAAATAAAAAAGACTAATGGAAAAAGTCAAATGAGGAATGAACTCACCAGAAAGAGGATTAGTGAAAGATGACTTTCAATAAAAAAAAAAGGCCAATAGCAGAAACTTCAGAAACAGAAAAACAGTAGGTTTGTTTGGAAAAGAGCACAACACTACACAATGGGCTATCTGTAGTGTGCCCACTGCGGGTATCGAAACCCGATTTTTAGCGTTATAAGCCTACAAACTTACCGCGGAGCTTCTAGGGAGGTTAATGTTCGAGTAGAAAGCATAGTTTTTCCAGTCCTGTTTTGGAATTAAAAACTCTTGTAATTTCTCCACCAAAATTACAATTTGATTTTAGAAAAAGAAAAAAATACACCATTATAAAAAGTTTATGTACTAATTTTCTTTGTAAATTGATAATTCGATCCAGTTTTCTTGGATTATCATACACACGGTCATCTATAGACCTTTATAAATTGGTTAATATACTAAAAAGCTCCCCCTCCCAAAAAACAACAACAACAACAAATGACTTAACGGTAAGTCAGAAGGCTTATAACGCTAAAAACAGGGTTTCGATACCCATGGTTGGCACAACATAGATAGTTTATTATGTAGCTTTGCGCTTAACAACAAACAAGGCAAAATATAAAGAAAACTAGCCTATATAGAAGGAAACAAAAAGTAGTTCGACAATGCTTATTATAAGCCCACTTAAAAGAAATAAACTTCAAGATATAATGGTTTTTACAGACAACGAATACGAGCGGTAATATTTGGTTATCTGCAATTTAGTAGATTCAGTTTAAGTATAAATTAACTTCCAAGGTCCATTATGGATTTATTTTCATACATATATCCATACACCAGTGTACGCCCTATGAAACAATTATTTATAGTATGCGAAAAATACGCGAACGCGACATGTCGATAGTATGAGGTAAATGTTGCCATGGTTTCAACGAAATCATATCGTGTCTCTTGATCTAGAAGTGACTATCTTAAGAGAAAGGGTGGGTCTGCACAAATGGTCGTCGAACTGTACGTAGAAAGGTGTTGCCTATGGTCACGATACCCTATCTTAACGTTCACACACGCACGGGCTTATCTGCTAAAGGAATGTACAAGAAATCTCTTATTAAAGGTGTTACAAATCTAAAAAGGTGTCAAGTTCTTTTCTAATGTCCGAGAGAAAAATGTTGACGTTTTTCTCGTCGTATTGATGCGGAATACGAAATTAATAAAACTGTATTTAGTTCTCGTCCTTTTGTTGAGCTCATGGCCAACAAATGAACATCAATCCATCAATATGTCACTATGCGTTGTTTTTTCTCCATTTTGTACCTATCGTTCTTTTTTAAGTAACACGCTCTTTGACGAATTACGTTGTTTTCTCGACATTATACCTTTTTCTATATTATGTTTAACGCTAATATATCTCAAGTGTGCTGCTATATTCCTACCTGATGTATATTACAATCTTCAATTACATGATTTTGCATATAAACATTTCCTATACACAGTTGATGCTGTTAATGCGTTTGCGAGTCTAAGAGTTTGTTTGTTTTTATATAAAGCTACACAATGGACTACCTGTTCACTGTCCACTAGGAGGAATAGAACCTCTAATTTTAACTAAGTAAACCCGTAAACTTACCGCTTACTCACTGGGGGGGGGAATCTAGGAGAAGCAAGCTAAGTCTGAAACCGGAAGAAGTTTGTTTGAAACAAGTTACTAAATAGTGAACATTGTCCAGTATGCTTTTAGGTAGGTCTAAGTTTTAGACCATTTGTTCGAAAACACCATAAAAAATAGCTTTATCAAGATTAACGAAATGAACATAAACCTTCCAGGATACGACCACATCCGGGATAACCGCATTCCGCAGTGTATTTCATAATAACCTGAACAGTAACTAATATGTATGTGAAATATTTAAATAATGTGCATGGAGTATTAACGGTGAAATAATTTTCATATACACTGGTGATAAATATTGAAGAGTTAACGTCGTTTTCCACACAATGTATGGTGGGAAAGTAGACACTGACACACTAATTTATGTTGATATTTAACATAATGTTTGTAGTTAAGCACAAAACTACACAATGGGCTAACCCGGTTTCTAGCATTGTAAGTCCACAGACATACCGTTGTGCCATTGGGGGGGGGGGCTATATTTAACATATCCCTACTAGTTCTAGCAATACTGAAATGTCGTCTCAATCACTTACCGGCATTTTGTTATTTTGTGTAAACCAGAAAGAAAACGTTTATCTATATCTGATATTAGCAACTAGAAATAGTGCTCTGAGGAACACAAAATGTTTTTTTTTTTTTATCTAAAATGTATTATATAGTATAGGTTTGTTCAGATTTTCTGATCAATGACACTTTTAGAGTCCGAGTGACACTCTACCTCTTTCACACAGATAGTCAAACAGATACTTCAAAGCACCAATTTGCATTTTTTTTCTGGTGGACTTCTTATGAATAATTAATTTTTAAATCTCTATAATATAAATAGCCTGTTCTGGTGCCAACAAACACCTTCGTTACAAATACATTGTCTCGTGCCCGAAGCACGGAGATTGTGAAATATTGTCGAAATTTTTGATACAACTATGTTTGGTGGTACTTGTATTGAGACTTTTCAACTCGCTAATGGAAGATGACACAACTGTAAAACGTCACAAACAGGTGTAACTTCTTAATGGCATCACCTACTTTAACCAGCAGCTTACCTTTTTAATACATCTTTAATTTAATCGAAATATGTAAATATGATATATTTTTACTAGATGTTAAGATAAAGAAACAATTTTATAAAATCAATCGAAGGCTCAGGAAATTAAAGTATCTTTCAGCTAATTCGTACATTTTACGTAATTTGTAAATTGTGTTGTTACATAAAATAGGCAAAGTACGTTACAGATAAGTGGTAACATTTATAGGCTCCCCTAGTCTGCGGACTTATACTGCTAGAATTCGGGTTTCGATACTCGTGGTGGGCAGAGCACAGATAGCCATTTGTGTAGCTTTGTGCTTAATAACAAACAACATTTATAGCCCTTCATTTTAGTGAGATTATAATTATCTCCAGTAGATGGCTCACTTGTCCATTAGTACCTCACCGATTTGTGTACAACACACATCTTGCGTTTGACGATTTATTACAAGTATCAATATTATATTTTTTACACTATACGTTGAAATGACTTAGTCGTCAGTAAGTTGAACAAATGCAGTTTTTACAACAGCAATAGGAAAGTCCTTTCTATGAAAGCGAAATTATGATATTTATTACACGTTACTAATCTATTATCTACATAGGGAGGTTAATAACAGAGTAATTATTGAAGAAAAAGTACAAATTACTTTTTTCTATAGATGAATACAAAGAGAGCGATCAATAATGATATAATAAACCAAACGATAAATTACACCATCTGATAATCATAAATGACCCAAAGACTCCTGGGATTGATTACAATATAAAATAATTTAACACATACACCTGTCTAGTGCCTATATGACGATCACACAGACCACATATATATATATATATTATTTTTTTTTTACCATTACCAATCCTTGTTATCATCATTAAGACTCATAACAGATAATGTCTGTGGCCATAGCACCCAAACACTTTGGGGATATTCCATCTATCAGACAAGATCCAGACGCTGATTTCAAACTAACCAGCAACTAACTAATATATCAGTTAAGGGTTGGGAGTTGAGTGCTTGAACCCAAACGTCTCAACTCCTACTGTCTTTCGCTATCTGCAGCCAGTTGTGGGAAGGCAGTTACCCTTAATATTTAGATACAATCTTAAAGTATATAAAAAAACTAAACTTATACAATGTAAAACTCTCAACCTCCACCCTTTTATGTGATGTACAAAAAAATGCAAAAATATTATCATGGCAGAAACATACCCCCCTATATTTCTACAATACATCCAACCTTTTATTTAATAATTGCAAAATTATGTTAAACAGAACTTAACCCATACCTTAATATAGGAGGATAGGGAATTATGAAATATTAAGGTAAGTGTCTTATATATATGTATGTATGTATGCACACATACGTATAAACAGAGAGAGAGAGAAGAGGAAAAAAAAGTACAAGCTAGTATTGCAATGAAAGAATTATAATTGAAAATACAACAGGTTCATATCCATGTTCACATTACGGTTTTGATAAAGATTTCGGCAAGTGCCTGGAAGCTAATTAGCACGAAATTTAATAGAGGTGTCATGTTTCTGTAGTCATTAGTAAAGTTTCTTGTTCATCCATCCAATCCAAGATTCTAACTCTTTTTAAAAGACTGTATTTGACACGAGGTTTACATACGCAATCAGTCGGCCAACAATACCAGTCCACTTACTGGCAGTCAGCTCTTCCTCAGCGACGCTGTCTTCTTGCACACTGCGGGCGGCGGGTAATAAATGAACGGTCAGGGGACTGTTAGAGCGGCTGCCGTAATTACTGAGCGCGGCTTTTCCACCTGCTGTTACCATTAGGTACATCTCACGGGACTGACGAATTCACCAATGAAACCAGACTTGGATCTGTATCTGTAGAAGAAAAGCTTTATTAAACTAAGCCGTCACCAGAGACCATGGCTGCTTCTAAACTTGACCGCCCATTTTATTAGAGTGTGTTCTCTGTCCTATATACCCACATGACCCAACCGGATCCTAGTGTTCCCAAACCTCCCACCTCTTTTCCACTACAGTGACGCTCAGCATGGAAGACACGGGACTCCCGCTTGCAATCAAGGCTTGGTCCATTACCATGGTTATACCCTAGGGTATGCAACTCATTTTGAAATCCAGTGTTTCTAGCTGAACATCTTAATTTGCTTCTCAGAACTTTTCCACAACTGAGATGGGATTAAGGGAGACGAACAGGAAATAGTGACGGTAAGCTCACGTCCCCCGTGAACTGCAGCAAGATCTTGCTCTGAACATCTCTCATCTTAACCACGTACAAACTGTCTGTGCTCGGAGCACGCCAAGGAAGTGTTCCTAAGTTAACGGAGCACCGCCCTGAGAGTTGCAGAGAAATGATGGGATTATTTGATTTTAAGGACATGTATGCATACACACGATGCTAGTAAGAATCAGCAGGATACGGTCGCTGATCCCAATGGGAACAAAGCAGGATTTCATATGGCTTGCTCTAACTAAAATATTTAGTTCCGTCCTAAGGGGGAGATGAGACGGATTCGACGTTCATAAAACTTTGCTATCTTCTCTTTGGTATTCAGTCAAAAAATGTTGAAATTCCTTAATGACTCGATTCGAATGCATTCATCCATACCGTCGGCAGTGGTTGTGTCATTAGAAATTTGTCTTTTCATTACTTTTATGGAGATTCGGAACTTGGCGGAAGCCTGGCCAATCATTTCCCCTGGCATTTCTCCATTCTGAATATTACTTTCAAGTGTGGTAGAGGATTTTGGTCTAAGTAATAAACATCAAAAAAGGTGAAAATTACGCAGCTTGTCGTTTCTACAGTTCTTAAGAGGGTTTATTTATTAAGCATATCTGCTGAATATGTTGGGGGGTGTCGTCGAGGGAATGCAGTTGTCATGGCAACGCTCAAACCTCGGAAAGCATGCAAATTACGATCCTAATCTCACCGAAGAATCATTAGAAAAAAATAAAATACCTCTGAAAGAAAATGAATAGAAGTGTTGATAAAGAAAAGGCGTTCGCCATTTCTTTGACTCAGAGTCATCAGCATTATGCTAATTTATATGTTAGTCTTCAGTTGCACCTGCACTCTATCGTTTTGATTACAATTGGAATTAAAAAAAAAAAATCAGTGTCGGGAAACTAGAAGAAAAAATAGTCATAGATGGTTCTTAACAACTCGATATTTCTCACATATTTTATAAAGTTTTTGCATCATTTATTTTTCTTTCTTTACGAATACAGTTTGTTTGTTGAGAGGCCTAATTTGAAACCCAACACCCAAGTTCTTTTTTTCCATACACCCCATAACCTTAATCACACTTTACATAAATTTGTTTAAAAATATAAGTTTTGAATAGATTTAACAAATACTACCACACGTTCAAGACTCAATGATTGATTTGGCTGTGGATGGTGTTGACTAACTACCTTTCCTCAAGTCTTATCATTTCATAATTAGGGACATCTAGCGCAGATAGACCTTGAGCAGCTTTGTTGAACGAACAAACATACACGCATTTTAGTCTTTCATTCTCAATACTTATTAGATACAAAAAAAAGTCAAGTCACATAACTGCCACGAATTCATTAAAGAAATGTAATTTTTTAAAGTATAAATTACAATTTGGATCAACATAACTCTTAACTGGAAAAGCCAAACAATGTGCTATTTCAAAAATCAATAATACCCATTTTGTTGTTCTAATGTAAGTGAAGCTAATTCTTAAAATTCAAACAATAGTGTATCGCAAATGCACAAAACGTAATTAGCATTTCGACAATTACTAAGCAATGTACAAATTATTTAAAGAAAAATTAACTGGATGTGCATAGGATTTCAACCGTTGCTAAACGGTAGTACGTGATCTCGCCTTGAAGGTAGATAAAGAGTGGTCATGACAATTCGATCGTTGCTAAGCAACCGTAAGCGTCCAAGGGGTCATTATCTTTCGCAGGAAGTAAACGTACTAGGCCAAAGAAACAATACAAAATATATTAATGTCATTAAAGATGTCTTACCTTGTTCGAAAACGTACCTATAAAAAGTCTAATCTAAAAGTGCATATAAAAAGGCAGCAAATTACGATACAGTTTGTTTCATTATTTTAATAAATACTACAATTCTTCATATCATTCTTATGCTCTCTGACGAAAAACAATCCGTCTGTCAATACTACAATTCTTCATATCATTCTTATGCTCTCTGACGAAAAACAATCCGTCTGTCAATACTACAGTTCTTCATATCATTCTTATGCTGTCAGACGAAAAACAATCCGTTTGTTAATACAACAGTTCTTCATATCATTCTTATGCTGTCTGACGAAAAACAATCCGTTTGTTAATACAACAGTTCTTCATATCATTCTTATGCTGTCTGACGAAAAACAATCCGTTTGTTAATACAACAATTCTTCATATCATTCTTATGCTCTCTGACGAAAAACAATCCGTTTGTTAATACAACAGTTCTTCATATCATTCTTATGCTTTCTGACGAAAAACAATGCGTCTGTCCTGATGTCCACTGTGACGTGTTTGATAATTTTGAATAGTCCCGGCACTGTTTTTCGCTTTGAAGTACAAAAATAATAGTTTAAAATAATGATACAAAATAACAAAATATTTTCTTTAAAGATTAAGTACTTTACTTAATCCGGTCTAGGACTAGTATGCCGACTGTTGGGATTTCAGTTGAGTGGGTCACTGACTACTCTGTAACTTATTTGTTTGTTAAATTTCGCGCAAAGTTACTCGAGGGCTATCTGCGCTAATTGTTCTTCATTTAAAATTGATGGACTAGAGTGAAGGCAGCTGCAGTCAACACCACCCACCACCAACTCTTGGGCTACTCTAAACGAACAGTAGGATTAAACTTTTAATGTTCCATGCCTGAAAAGGTGAACATTTTCGGGATTCAAACCTACGACCCGTAGACTGGGGGTCGAGCGCCATACCAGACCCAAAACTGTAACCTCGTAAAGGATACTCGAAAGAAATGCACTGACAAGAATGGTTTTAGAATACATATTTTGGTGGTGACTTATGATCCCTCTTTCATAACTCTAAATCAACGGAGTCGCAATTTAACCATTACGACCTTCTTTGTGAAAGTAATGTTGACCTCCTGTATCGGGGACATTTTTCGTTAGTAGTTTTTATCGGAATTGGTTGATTTTGAGCAATTTCTGTGTCTAATTTCAATATGGCTCCAGACGACCAAGTGTAGTAAGTGTTTTTAGTATCAGTAAAACAATTCGATTACCATGACAGTAAGCGATGACAATCGCTGATGCCAAATGACAAACGCTTTACATGAAATAGATCAATGACTCTCCAAACGATATTTTAATGCTAAACAAATTCCTAACTAAGAGTAAGGACATGAACAACATTATGGTTCATGATTAAAGATCTGTTGAAACACCGCCACAAAATAATATGAATGTCAAAAAAAATCAAATGAATGAACATGAAAGTGCAGATTTCATTTATAATATTCACGAACAGAAGCCTAATTTAAATCTGAAGTCATGTTAAAACTTAAAATGGATTGAGATTGCGGTGATATCTCGTTTAGGACGAGAAATGTCTTCAGAAAACATCTTCTATTTATACAACACCCCAGACTTCACTGTAAGTATCCATTTCACGACAACAGTCACCCACTAAAGGAAGGTGGATGAGTGACAGGAACATACAATGAAATATTAGTTAACTTAAAATGAAACTGAACAGATGTACTACAGGGTGTCATAAAATTTTCGGAACCATAGGTGAGTTGCAGCTTTTCTTAACTTTAGATACATGATTGATCATGGCGCTGCCAAAGGATAAGAAGGTCGAGTTAATACTGCTGTTAATTCAAACTTGTTTCTAATTACGAGGACGGAACACATTCTTGAAAATGTTTTGAAGTGGCTACGGCTCCATATTTTTCGAACACCTTGTATTATAATTTTCTAACTTGTAGTTAACAATTAAACCTTGGTAAACTCTAAATCTAACTACGTAAGCCTTTATCAGGAAAACTAATGTTGATAAATCTACAAAATCTTTCAGAAAAGCGCTTATGTCTACAAATGTCAAGCAGTTCGATGCATAAAACATTACAGAAAAAAAATATATAAGTTAACACTAAAAGGTAATGAATAATATAGATGATATGCAACAAACAAGCAACCTAAACAAACATTAATAATATTTCCCCGTTTGGTTAGTTTACATATCGGATCTTTATAACCAACATTAACTATATTTCTTATTCTTGCCAACTCATATTATAGTCTATTGCAAGTGTTCGTATTATACTAATTATATCTGTCTGTTGTCACCGACATTCTAACAACACTGTTATATAACCATACATTTATGCTTTTGATACCACTTTATACTTTACAAAACCTGAACTACTTTACTGTTTTTTAGTGTTTGTTTCGTTTGACGAAAACATGTTATGAGTGTTTTCTGTTTTATTTATTCGTAAAAATAAAAACAAGTCCATAACTTTGATACAATCCATTATTTATTACTTATATTCAATTTCATATGTATTTCATTAGATGTAAGCATAAGAAAATAAAAATAGAAAAAAGGAGAGGAAAGGAAAAGAAAGAAACAAAAACCTATGTTGCAGTAATTACAATGTGCATTTGTTTTCAATTCTGACGTTATGCTAACTGCTCAGGAAATGCCAACTAGTGTGATTGTGCTAATAATTCGTGTCAAGATTTCGGTATTATACACATCATACTTATCGAAATGTTGCTTATATTGAACTACTTAATGAATGAATTTATTACTTGTATCTATCACACATAATTTAAATATTACAATAGCAAGTAATAAGGCTTACAATTCAGATCAGATTGAATATATATATATATATAATAAGGTACGTACTGAACTGTCCTACTCATCATTAAAAAACAATTAGTCAGGGTATACTGAGGGTTAACGGTATTTTAATTGAACTTTACCTCTCCGGTGCCTTAGTAGTACATTTGAGGACCTATAACGCTAAAATCAAGGTTCGATTCATGCAATAGATACAGCGCGCATATAGCACATTGTTTAGCTTTGCGTTTAAACAACAAATAAATAAGTAAATAGCAGTGGCATTTCAAGGCAGATGGTAGCGTTGGCGCTACTGTATAATTGGTTCATGGCAAGTTTCTGATAAACTGACAGTTGAATGCTACCATGGGTAATTATGATTGGAGGGCCATGAAAAAACCAACTCTTTCTGAAGAGAAATATTCGTAAAGAGTGTATGGGTTAAACGATGGGGGGAATAAAAAGGACAACATTAAAAAAAGAGAAAAAAGAGAGAGAGAACCTTCGGTGCTCTCCTCCACCGAAGCGGAAAAACTCGCACAGCAGACCTTATAGGACATCAAAAGTCTACGATGCAATATAATCATCTATCGAGTGAAGGTTATGTAACGAAAAAGCCCCCACACACACACACACGCGCGACAAAAAAAGATTAATAAAAACTATTGAGATAAAATGGGCAAATGTAATGATATATTGACAAGTTAATAAACAAGGATATGAAAATGATAATGGCCCAGTAGCCAAAAGTAAACAAACTTCCAAGCGCATCTCGATAACATTAATTGTTCTCATGCAAAAGGTGGCCGGAGACCTGGAATCACAGCATCACTATTTGATAACACAAGTGTACGTCTACCGAAATGACTCCATTGGACTTTTCCTATATACACGTGGTTGTGGAAGCCAATGTCCACGTACAGCAGAAGGAATGTTGTTAAGATACGTGAACATTTTATTGAATCTCGTCACCTTTGTTACAATGAAAGTGATGGTATCGAGCAGTAATAAGTAATCATTCCTATTAAGTCGACGACGACCTACGAAGGAAGATGTAGTTTCAGAGATAGTATCAGATCTGGAACATTGTTCTTATTAAGCAAGGTTAACCTCAGTAAACGTAAACTTATACACAAATACTCAAACCTTGACTAACAAAGATCAGGGTCATACATACACATTCAAACCGGTATCCATACCAATCATGAAATATATATGAAAATCTCAGACAATATAACACAGACTTTAGGTGTCCTCAAAGGGAATAATACTGCAGCGTGAGATGTGATGACCTTGCTAGCCACATCACTGCACGTTGCCATCTTTAACTCCATCCCAGGAAAGATGGAATTTTCAACTTTAATGTCTACTTATGCACACATGGACTAAATGATCAGGTTAATAACCTTTGCGATTCAGGTACAGCTGCCCTAGTTTTGAACTACTGACCAAAAGGAGGACAGCCAGTTAGAAGTGCTCGCCAACACAAGGGCTATATCTGATTATTTGAACCTAATACTGGGATTCCCCCCAGGGAAATAGCGACAGAATAAACGTTATCCAACACGATGCCATTTTTTTTATGTACTCCATAGCTGTTTATCTTCATAGAAAGCCAAAGAATACGACATTTCATGTTGTTTGCTCTTATAAATGTAAGGATGATAGGTGCAAGTTTTAAATTTAGACAACGATAGACTAAATTGGCAAACATAATTATTTGCAACATTTAGTTATATGGTTCACTTCTGATTTATTCTCCCTTGATTTCTTCTGTTTGTTTCAATTGCTTTCTCGAATAATTCGACAAACAAGGTTAAATCCAATAAATTTATAGTACATATAATATACAGATATTTTAGCCATCATTAGCAGGCCTTATCGTATTACAGTTGAAATGCATCTGTGTTGAAATTATTTCATTTTTGCACCATACCATTGTTTGTTATATTCCTATTTCTTGTAATCATTTCAGGTTATATTCAGAAACAGACACGCGTTTGACTTGGATTTTCAAGCAGTGCACTTCGACTGATTGCACTTTTTCATTGAAAGAATGACTTAATTATGTTCCTTCGGACAATAGGAAACGGGGCTATTGTTTAAACATAGGCGTGTCACAGATTGAAATGTATATTATATATGTATATATATCATTCTACAGCTTTCAGGATTGTAATTACTTTGAAAGTGAGTAAGCACTAAAACTTGACGTTTTCTAGATCGAACGTTTCAGATATGTTAAACTGATATTCCTGAATTGGTTTTATAAGAATCAAATTCAGAACAATGCATCTCTTTATAAACAACTCGCACTATTTTTAGGATAAGGTATTTCGATAACTGAACAACAACAAAAAACAATCTACTTTGACGCAAACAAAACCTCTGTAAATCTGTTAAGAAATTCATCTTAGTAGCAATCAATGACTTGTTTTGTTAAATGACATATAAAAAAAAAGATCCATAAATGTTCACCATACTTATAAAAATTAATAATAAAAAATAATAGCCTCGATATAAAGTCAAAAGGTGAACGACAACGCCTATCTGAGAATTAGTACAAACAAGAGGTGGAATGTAAGCAAATTAAAAACCAACACAGAATTATCTTTTTTTGCTTTAACATGTGCTTATTTATGATGAAATATTGTAAAATATTTTTAAGATAAAGGAATAGTTTTGGATCTGCTCGTGAAAAATTGTTATTTCTATTAAAACATTCTATAAGCTTGTTACTGTAGTTCCTTTCTATTCTTGGGGCAAATGAGCATCCAAGTAACCAAAACTAGACAGAAAATCAAACGTAATTCACAATAAAAATCCCAAATCTGATGATTTCAGAGAATGCTGAATTTCCCTGTATCCATTCTGATAAAAAAAAAAGTTACTACACAGAAGAATATACTGAAGGTACAACGAATGAGAAAAAAAAAAAGACCCAAAACTCGAGCGTTTTCGAATAGTTGACTATTTTTTCTTTTTCAGAATGAAGAACTATCTTCTTGAAGGATAGTCAACTATTCGAAATCGCTCGAGTTTTGGGTCTGTTTTTTTTTCATTCATTTCTATGTATCCAATAGTTTGTATTTTTATATTCATATTTTAACAAGCTATGTGTTCCTTTAAGCACATAAACGCACATACATCTGCGTTTACTCACTTATGATATCTTCAAAATCTCACGATATCTTATGATTTCTTCAAAATCTCAAGAATTGGAAATATAAACTACTTCTAAGATTATCATGCATAAGAAAAATTTTATAGACGAATTGCACTTTTCTTTTTTGAATATTAATAAGTTAGTTTTTCTTCAAGTGTTTTAAGGTGCGTATACTTGCAATCAGCTTCCATGGCAACAAAGGTGTAGTATAATAAATTTCATAGACAAGAAATAATAATAATAATAATAAAGCCAGTTTCATTCAAAGAACTCCATACAAGTCTTTCCAAACAAACAAATCAAATTCCTTCTCAGCGTCTCTAAGACTTGACTTCATGAATGGTGAAATAAATACTTATCTATCTCTCTCTCTCTCTCTTTCACATACACGCGTATACAAACAAACTCTTGTGACGTAGCTAAAAATAGTATCTAAATTATTGTAAACTAATTCGATGTCTTAAAATACAGTCACAGTGTGTGCGTAACAGGCAAAGCAAAGCAATATTAGTACATTATTCTGAATAAAACTACAATCATGAGCATACGTGGCTGAACAAATGTCCTTCTGACGTTACACCCAAGCTCTACAGAAGATTTGTTGAAGGTGGAATATGTGTAATTCCGAAATGTCCATTAAAGATGCCTACAATTATTGCCGTGGTTCTACTATTTATTAACAGTATTCGTTTTCCACAAAATGAATCAAGCTACAATAAGCTATAACGTAGGTAGAACTGTAAATCACGTATTCTGAGAACGCGCTACTTATTCCAAATGAAGTGCAAACACAATTTTTCAATTCAAGCGTTTTTACACGCAGTTCATTTTGACAAGCCCACCACTTTAATACAACAAATGAGTCAATAAACCAACACGACAGCGCTCATTTTTAAAACTTAAAATGGTATTCCCCGATAGTTATTAATCTCTGACCGTCACGAGGGCGCGTCATGAGCACGTGCACTTATTGCCCTAGCCTAGCAGAATAAATATACGAGAGGGGGTTTGATAAAAGAGAAGCTAACAGCGCAGACCTGAAGGCAGTTTTCTTTCCTCTCGGGTGTATAACCTGTGCTTTATTGTTGGTTACTGTAAAGAGGATTTTTTCGGATTTAACTTGGAACGCAGTGGGTTGCTGTCACCTATTCCCAGAGGAGAAAAATTGCCTTTGGTGCCAAGAGCTAGAAATAAGTCCTCAACGGCTGTACTTCTCTTGTCGCCCACTCCTGCCCGGTAGGGTGCAATCAAGCGTCGGATCAACTAGTCAGAATCCCTGCCGCCACTGCGTCTCAATAGACCGATACCCATCTATGCTTTCTACATACATTTTGAAAGAATTTCAGGCGTGTACTAGAGGCTATTAATCTCAAGGCTACATCGATTGCCACTTATCTTTCGCACTGCTTGTCATCAATAGGAACATCACCCGTACATCGAAAATCCCATTCCATAAAAAGTTTCATTGTTAAACTTACAAACTGATAGAGTCAATTTAATACTTGAAGTCATACAAAGAGCAAATTTTTGTACAACCAACAAGAAGTCTAAGAACTTATGAGTGAAAGCAAAGGAGAATATGTTATACTATATGAACATCTGCCACATCCAATGCCGACGAGGTCTCTCGCCCAACACCAAGGTTCACTAGGCTGGCTGGGATACAACAGACATAGTAGTGGCCTAGGCGCTGTTTATATCATCAACTTTTATGAACAACAACTGTTATGGTGTAAACTAGAGTAAGTAATTAAAATGCAATTATTATCAATTCTATTTACGTCGTTTACAAGTCGGATATTTCGGGTAAGGATCAGTAACACAATATAATTTACTTATCTTATTTCTAACACTGGCTATTTATTCATTATTATTATTTTATTTTATTTGCATCAACGCTACTATCATTACTATCATTGTTTTATTTTTCACTTTTTTCGAGGCATAACAATTAGTGAACAAAAACCACACCAAACACACTAAACGGTTATGCTACTAATCTATAATAATATTCAATTTTTGCCTGTCCTGAAAATGCACGCGCACTTTACAATCTGAATGCGCATGCGCGCGCATTTCATTTCAACGGATATAAATATACTTCATTAGGCATTTTGTACAACAACATAGTAAAAGCTGATCAAAGTTTTAAAAGGGCTAACGTTAGGTTGTAGAATAACACTACAACTTTATTGATAGTATTAAGTACGGTAAAGTTTAGCCCTAACTAAACTAAAGAAAAAAAAAAACACACTCAAATTACAGTGTTAATTTATCTCTTTATCGAATATTGGCCGTACTTAATAAAAATATAACTGCTGATAAGCCCAAGATAAGTGGACTTATAGATTTCGGTGTCTACGATTACAATTATTCTGTATTATTCCAGAAATTCTGTATTTAAAGAAGTATTGTTGCAATAAAGATACTAATTTGAACACAAACGTTAGGCGAGTCTCTGCTGGCATTATTAAAAGATAACGGGAAAACCTCTCTAATATTACTGAAAAGCACCATCTTTGTTTGCTAAACTTACAACAACTTAGAACTTTTAGCAGCATTATTTAAATAGAAGTTGTGATATAAAAAACATTTAAGAAACTATGCATATCTTTTCAGAAATGTGGTGTAGTAGAACGAAATTATTATAGATTTGAAAATGAAAAGTGTGATTTATATTAAGAAAGACGTTCAACTCAATATACTTAATTATTTAATTTTGACTCTTGACTTTTAAAATTTTCAGGTACTTATTTTAATACGCAAGATATCTTTCAATTATTCATTCGATGTAAAACATCCATAAAATATAAACCGATATAAATGGTCCCCCGGATGATCATCAGGAAGTATACAGACTTTTAACGCTAAAATCCGGGGTTCGATTCCCCGTGATGAACAGAGCTCAGATAGCCCACTGCGTAGCTTTGCGCCAAAAAGAAAAAAAATCTATATAAATGTTTAACTTCAAATCAAGAATGACAAAGATAGTAATTTGACTTTTAACAGGGTGACAGTACTGTTACGCATATTCAACATGATAAGTTTTTAGTAAGGAAACAATTAAAACTAACAGCATATTGCGTGTGCAACGAGAGTATAAAAGTCTCCGTGCAAGCAGTCAACTCGTCAGATGAAGAAAACACGTGTCGACTCACGACTTGGTGTTTGTTCGTTTGCTGAATTTTGCGCAAAGCTACTCAAGGATTATCTGCGCCACCCACTCCTAACTTTGAAGTGATAGACTAGACGGAAGGCAGCTAGTTAACACCACACACAGCTAACTTTCGAGCTACTCTTTATCAACGAATAGTGGGATTTACTGTACATTCCAACGCTCCCACGGCTAAAAGGGCGATTATGTTTGGTGACGAAATTCAATCCCGCAACCTGAAGATTGCGAGTCGGTTGCCCTAATAACCACCAGGCTACTATTAGGAGATGTCTTGTTTGTTTGTTTTTTAGAACAAAGCTACACAATGGACTATCTGCTGTGTCCACCATGAAGAATCGAACCCCGGATTTTAGCATTGTAAATCCGTAGACTTACCGCTGTCCCATCGGAGGGCACGAGATGTTTTCAATATGGAAATTTTCTTTACACTCTAGAACCGTCTTCATACTTTACCAACACACCTGAAACACTAGATACCTTATTATTAACTAGACAGGAATTATGCATTGTCCAAACAATAATGTAATTTAATTAAAACCAC
Organism: Limulus polyphemus; assembly: GCF_000517525.1. Lineage (NCBI taxonomy): Eukaryota > Metazoa > Arthropoda > Merostomata > Xiphosura > Limulidae > Limulus > Limulus polyphemus. Next base: position 434,576 of record NW_013666058.1, read on the forward strand.
TTAAGCAACCAAAACGGTATAACACAAGCCCTAGAAATTATTTGTAGAATTACCAATAATTTATAAAATAAGCTACATCATGAAAACTGTGAAGTTTTACTTCTCTGTTATACAAATGACATTTATTATTTATTTCTATTACTCTTCATTGTCAAGGTAAAATGTGCATACACAGGGTGTATAATTGAACATCTTATTCACATAATACTAAGACAGAAAATTAAACATTACAAAGATATATTACATTAACAGTGAATAAAATGACTTCACTTGTACTCATATTCACAAACCTTTGAGGAAAGAGATCTGTAAGAATGTCATCACTTTACAGTTTTGTAAACTAACACATTAAAATAGTTTGAAATATTGATTGAAGCTGAAGGTAATTCTATTACCTACATATGCTATTCGTAAATCCCGTAAAAAGATCAATCAAATGTAATGTTCTAATGTAATAATAAATTTTGACTTCGAAACTACTGACAGCTTTCTAATTTCAAATTTACTTAGTATATATCATATTATCGATACTATACAACCTTCTGATTGTTTTCGCATTAACTCTTATTGATAATATCAACAAACTGAAAACAAGCTTATTTTCTGGGACTCAACTGTCGCGAATGATCTGAGAAATTGAGGTTTCCCTTACTCACCCATGGTTTTCATTAAATCCATAAAGAAGTACTCGAGAAGCCGGAAAAATGAGCTGGAACTTCAGGTAGATAAAGAAAAATTTTGGCATACATGTTGAAAAAACAAAACCAAAACGGCTGAGTGGGAGGTAGCAGATTGTTCATGCATTATCTCAGACACACAATTTATATACACATGGAGAAATGCGGTAGAATTTAGGGTGAGTCCAGTGTGTTTAAAACGCATCGCACCATCTTCAAACCATGTATTGATTAATCTTAAAAGACAGGCTTGAATGATAAAGTGTCTATGTATCCAAAGAAAAATAAGTTAAAGGTGAAATACAAGGAAATCGACAGGAAAGAAAAGACACATGACAGGGGAAATACAAATGCAATGCAGAATTTCTGCAGGATCTAAGATCTGGAATCAGTTTTGGTTTGTTTGTTTTTTAAATCTGAAAGTCCAAATGTTGTAATTAATTTGAACGTTACTTCAGTTGCATTAAGAAATTATGTTAGGTTGACATGGTCAACTACATTACTTCTCTCCAGCCCACCCAAATAGTAGCCCCCCCCCCCAATCAAGTTTAAACTGCTAACTTCCAAAGCTAAAAATTTACACCCCCCAAAAAAAAATGTTTGTTTTTTTTTAATAAAAAATTAAGTTCTGTTTAAATGAAATAAAAAAGGAGTGTTCAATAATTTGCAGTAAAAATGTTTCGGAATTAAGTTCAGGATATAAACGGCCTTTGGGGGACCAAGTAATAAATATTTGGTAGGACTCTAATGGATGACAAGAAAGTAGTAACCATTTGAGAAAAAGCGTATGCAGCGTTCTTCAGAATGATCAGGTAAAGGAAAACAATAAATGGAATTGTCTCATAGAATTAGCAAACTAAAGAAAATGTAGATGGAGTACACAAATAGCACAAGTGGACGAATATACTGTTTCTCATATCTCAGGTCACTTCTTTCATCAACACATATTTAGCACATATAAAAATTAATATCAAAAATGAAATACATTCTAAATGAACGAAATGTACTGCCTTGAATGACATTGAAAGCTCAATAATTAAAGTGAACAAAAGGAATAAAACGTAAGATAGACATTTGGAAATTATATGGAAGAATTTAGAAAAATATATATATATAAACTTAGAATTTTGGAAAAACAAGTTTGTTTTGTTTTTTGAAGTTACGCACAAAGCTACACAATGACCTATCTGTGCTCTGTCCACCACAGGTATCAAAACCCGGCTTCTAGCGTTTTAAGTCCGCTAACATACCGCTGTACCACTAGGGGGGGAGGCAAAATAAATGAGCAATAACATTTAAAGTATGACGTTCTAAGTTACAAATGAAATAAAAAACCTCACGTTTATTAGTCTCATGATATATAAACAGTCGACTTTCTATACTTTTAAAATAGTTTTATTACTACAACTCTTAATTTTAGATGCAATATATCTAAATATGTTAACCCTGTACTAGCATTTTTTAATTATTGTATGTTTTTTTACAATTGAGTTTCATACACTCATACACAAACACACCATAAATATATGGGCACTAGTAGTTTCAGAAATATTTTTTTTAAATGCATACCTTTTCTTGTGAAAAGCCCCCAGTGGCACAGCGGTATGTCTGCGGACTTACTACAACGCTAGAAACTGGGTTTCGATAGTTGTGGTGAGCAGAGCACAGATAGCCCTTTGTGTAGCTTTGTGCTTAACTCCAAACAAACAAACAAAATCATGTGAAAAAAGTGATGAACGAAGTTTTCTTTAGATTAATTATAATTTTTATAACTTGCACAATAATTTCAGATCTGTCAAAGCTAACTTTATGTTTTAGGTAATTAAATAAATTTGAGTAGAAGACGTCCAATACGCCAAACAATCAGTATACCAAGCAAAGTTAATATAATTAGAGGTATAACGTGAGCAGGGAATGTCGCTGTTATATAATGGGTAGAGGACTGTTTCTCGAGGAACAACGTCTTCTCAAAGGTCATAATGAAAAACTGTATTGTTAACTTGCTTACATTTTTCTGATTTCAAAGAAAACTCTTAAGCCATATAATTAGGCTATAAAGTAATTGAAAATCGTACCAAATTTTATAAGGTCATTTCTATATCTTAAAAAAAAAAACAAGCTACCATAGCTTGCTTATAATTTGATGATTTTTTATAGACTAAGTTTGTTATTCGTTTGTCATAGTATTAATTCCAACGTTTGCTAATTCTAAATAGAATTTGTGAAAACAGTATTTTTTAAATGACTATACAGCACCTCATCATGGTCAAATGTAATGTTTTCTATATTCTTAGTTGCAATTGTAATTTCTAACTTTTTTATAATTAGTAAGATAGGTTTATATAGAAGATGTATTACCAGGAAAAGTAATATTCTGGTTCTAAATAGATACAAACATAACAAATATATGTGATTTTATGCCTGTGAATCATGTTTATGACATTTCTTTGTTATTTCTTGGCCAAGCGTTTTTTTAAAAAATGATGTTACCAGTAAGTTATTTTGAGATGATTTTTATTGGTAATCGCATTTTCTATATATCTTTTATGCAGGTCCACTTAGTTTTTTTTTTTTTCAAGTTTGTGTTTAGAAGCAAGAAATGGACTGTTTTAACCATGCTATCGCTGATAATATAACAATATGAATTTTGTTCTTCAACTTAAACAAGTACGAACAAGAAACAAAAAAATACCGTTTGACACAAGAAAAATATAAACTAAAGTTAGAAAAATGGAAGAAATTAAAGCAGTTGATAAAGTTTACATGTTTTCTGACCAATACTATGTATAATGCAGGATTGAACTAAGAAGAAACCGAATCCAGCATTACATACCAAATCAACAGAATAAAAAAGAAGCAAAATAAAATTTTAGTACGTGTTATTTTCAACCCGAGTGACACCTTATACGCCACACAGGCTAAATGGCCAAACCAGAAATCCCAAGTATAGCTGACCATAACTTACAACTGCTGATCAAGGGAATGAGAACCAGTTAGCAATTTGGAGTTTTAAGAGACATATCGTAAACTCGAATCTTGGACATTCTCATCAATAACTCGGCACGATAACTACTAGGCCGCACGAAAATAAATATGTAACAACTAATAATAAAATGCAGAATCCAACAATGAATTTTTTCCTTTTGTTTGATGCAGGCGTTCCATGTCATGAAAAGTTTTTTTCTTCCGAAGCAGAAATACACATATTTAAATGACTAAGAAACAGTACAGTTTTCATGAAAACAAGCAATAGAGGAGACACTTCTATCACTTTATCCAAATTTGACCTGGCATGTTTGCAAATCCAACATAAAAAAAAAATTCGTGGGGGGATTAAAGGACAAAAACCAAAACATGCCTTCTGAAATAATTCTTTAATAAATGAAAACAGGAAAATGTGAAATAAGAGTAAACTGAATAATTCAATTAACTACTACAACTATCTACATTTATCTTACCAACAATAATGATTAAAAGTGGGTTTTTAACACTAAGTTCGTACGTTTCAAGATGGAACAATATCAAAGATCAGCTCATGGTGTCTTGTACGTGTTAAGCTTTTCGTCATATGGCTGCCCTGTAAACTAATGCAATCAAAATTTCTTACGCTGCAATAAACCATTAAGTTCAACAATAAGTAACACCAAGACACCAGACAACTTATTGCAAATTGTGAATGAAACCACCATGCAAGTTCAAGAATATGTTTGAAATACAAAGAAAAACCTGGAGGAACTTGAGTCAGACAAAGTTATACGTCAGGTCTGTTCAACAGTCTATTCTGACAGTTCAAGAGCGGAAATGGAAGAAGATATGTGAGATATTAAAAATTAAATAGCTCTCATGTTCACTTTAATGCTAGCTCATACTCTCGTTTAAAAGACTCCAAAACTAGAAGAAGTGATCCACTTAAAGCAGTTCAAGTATATTCCTAGAACGTTTTTGATGTTTGAGTAGAACTCGAAACAATATACCAAATTATATAAAGGGAAAGTTATAATAAATTTAGTTGAAACAATTGTATTCAAATATGCAAGAATGCATAACAGATAAATGGTCGGATTTGTTCCAACTCAAACATATTTCATTTTATTTGTTTTTCTGAGAGTATATTAAAAGTACTACAAGTATCGACCTCGATAAGTTTGTTTTTAATTATGCACAAATCTACACAAGGGCTATCTGTGCTCTGCCCACCACGGGTATCGAAACCCGGTTTATAGCGTTGTAAGTCCGCAGACATACCGCTGTGCCACTGAGAGGCTTTTAATAAGTATAATTAAAAATGGCGTTAACTCTAATCAACGAACCTTCTAACAACCAATGTTCAATAAATAAGTTAATGATATTTCATAAAGTTAAAATAGCTATATTTAAACATCTCCTAGAAATACTCTAGACCATCAAATTTTTAAAAGTTTGAGTTAATTGGTAATAATTTGAGACTAAAGATGGTGAAATGAAACTTTTAGTTGCTAATAATAATGAATATCTTTTTATATTGTAGATAGGTACATTGTAATTTTAAATGATAAATGATCAAATAAACTAGTAATATTTTTGGCGAGTTTGATATTTATCATTTTCAATGATAATCTTCCATTTAAATATTAATACAAATAAATGAAACTTTACTTTTTAAAAAGTTAAATGGGGGTTATATTTTTAACATTTAACAACGAGTTAATAGATAAGGATTCTATTTAAACCCAAATTGAAGAACAATTAATTTCCTTTTGGTTCTATTATGAGTAATAGTACTGTCAAAGCAGTTGTATTTTATTTCCAGATGCCATGCTAAAAAAAAAAACAACAACAACTTAAGTGAACCTCAACCAGAAGATTAAAAACGGAATTTAAAACCAAATGATCGATTAGAATGGTTTAGAAGATAATTTTCAAATAATGATTATAAATTATCTTAAATGAACAACAATGAAAAGTGAAAAAAAATATTCACGGAAGAAAAGTTTATGCTTTAGGCAATTTTCTCAAATAGTTGGATCAACAAGAACTGGATTTTTTAATTAAGGTAGTAAAATCAATATAAGAAAAATATTTACTCTGATCTGAATCGTAACAATTATAATTAAAATTGGTACGGATAATAAAACAGTTATCTCATTAATCTCGATAATAAGTAGTTTAACTGTCAGAAATAAAACTATAAATTACTAACTGCTACTATTCCTGTTAACAAAACGATGTTAATAAAGTTCTCTTACTAATTATAGCCTTTTACTCTTTAATGATTAAGTAATTGTAATCTATTAAAATAAGCAGTCTTAATTAATAAGATTAGGAGTAACATACTTAAGTGTACTGAAGTACAGTACATTATGCTTAAAACTCGTTCTGATAATGTTACCAAAGGTTAGCGAAATATTTATCATTTCTTTTTACAATCAGGATTTTCACCTGAATTTTGGTAAAGTAGTATACACATTATGATTCCAAAACTTAATAAAACTAAAACTAATCCCGTGCATTATAGACCTGCAACTTTAACAAATTGTGTGGCACAACCTTAGGAAAAGATTGCTAGCAACAAATGAAAACATTTTGAAATAAATAAAATAATAAAGGAATTACAAACATGTTCTAGAAAGTATTATTATTATTGGTTTCAATCATAAACATACTACAGACGATGTTTTTCTGGACATATAAAACGTTTTTCATAAAACCATTAATTTAATAAATGGTCTTAAATTGCCTGAAAGAGTAACCAGGTGGATTAATAATTGTATTTTCAATCTGAGAAATATTATCAAAATAGCCAAAATAACTTAATAAAATTACATTGTACTTCTAAAGCAGGTGTTCTCCAAGGAGCTGGCTATTCTTAGTTCACTCTTTGAATTCTTGACATTGATGATGTTCAATGTCCTGGTAATGAGAGTAAGAAGCCTATTAGTGTTTGTTTGTAATTAAGTACAAAGCTACACGATAAGCTATCTGTGCTCTGCCCACCAGGGGTATCGAAACCCGGATTCTAGCGTTGTAAGTCCGCAGACATACCACCGTGCCACTGGGGGGCGAGTAAGCCTATTAACATTGTCCAGCACACTGAATATTACGCATACTGGAACTTGTAAACCCAGCTTTTGTAAATATACTAGAAAAGATTTGAATAGATTTATAATATTTGGAATTATGAAAAGTTATAAGTTATCTAAACAAAAATCTATGTTTCATAGGAAAAAATCATATAGCAGAAAAAAAGGAAATTCTAGAAATTAATAATTCCAAAATTTGTAATAAATACATAAAACCTGTTAATAATGTTAAATATCTGGGAGTCATTTGTGAGAGAATTAGAGCTATAAGAAACATACAAACTATTTAAATAAAGAGGTTAGGACAGACTGAATATCTTAGAAAAATTGTATCTGAAATTAATAGGTTCAATAGTAAAAAATTTTAAAAATATATACAATTTTTAATAGAGCTATTTTCAATATACATTCAGCTTATAAATTTCCAGATTACACTAAAATTGTACACAAGCAATTTTATTTTCTTATGATAAATAACAAACTGATTTTCCTAACAAAAACTTTGAATACTATGAAAAACAAACTTCTCCTTTTAAAAGAATTTTAAAGCCTTATCACTTCTAAAATAATTAATTAATTAAGCTTTTATTTTAGTTGTTATTGCTATTTATAATTTATTTTCTTAAGCTTCCAACTTGCAGATGTTTAAATTTTTATCTATCAAGCATCTACGAAATTATCTTTTAAGATTAATTTTATACTATTTTTCCCTTCTACGATTTTTATTTTATTTTTACTATTTGTATAATTTATGGATCTTATACTTTATTTTGGGGGTTTATTTACGGACTTAACCTGTTATCCTTTAAACGTTTGCGTCCTCACTTCCTCGTGGCTCAGCAGTGAGCTTGAGAGTTACAGCGCTAAAATTTTGGGTTAGGTTTCACCGTGGGAACAACACATATATATATCACCTTGTGTTTCTTTACAATTACAAATAAACAAATTTTTAAAACTTAGTTTTGGTTTCTTTTAAACCAATTTATATTCTACAATACATATTTATATATTACATATGTATGTAATTTTAATAGTTTATTTTAAGTTTTATTTCATTTGCACTCTATTTAAAGTTTTTTTTAAAATTTAAGTGTATAAGTCCTGTTCATTTAAAATATATATATACTTTTCATCGTGTATAAATGTTCTTGTTGGATGTAGATCCTGTATCAACAATGTTGTTGAAACTCGGTGAATCAAAGTCGATTTATAACCAACAAATAAAGAGTAACAGGATTTATCCTTTATTACAATAAAATATTTCCAATTATTAGGAACTATCTTCAGGAACTAAACAGAATCAAGATGAAATAAAAAAAAATATTTAAAATTTAAATCCTACAAATTATTTTCGGCCAGAGCTGAAATGAACGTGTGCATTTGGATGCGTAATTGATATAATTCGAATTACTTAACACTAACGTTTGATTATTGTTATTTACTTCTTTTTTCTATTTTGCACAGTCTATCTTACCTTTATGGTTTTACTTGTTATGACACTCATTACAAAAAAAAAATGGCCAAAATTAAATTGGGCGAAATAAATTATTTTATATTTAAAATACATAGGTAACCTCAGCAGTAATTATTGGGACCGATTGCAATATTGACGTTATTTTGTTTAAATACTTTTGTAGGATTCACGCGAATTCAGTGCCATATATCGACCAAATTCACGAACTCGCAGGCTACTGGGTGCATAAATAGTTTAGAAAAATGTGTTTAAAAAATTTGATGGGATCCATATGCTCCATCGGTAATCCAAGGGTTAAATGCTAGAATCATAATGCACGTTACAAGTGAGATGATTGGCGTTATACTTGAATAGAAAGGAACAACATCTACAGCCAAATTCCATACAACCAACCATTGCATATGAAAAATCCTGTCGAATACACTTCATCAGTATTTTATTAAACGTCATTCGTAAAACTGAGCTGGTTTCAGAATTTTCATAGCAGTGTTGGTTTTCGACCACTTCCTCCCTATGTGTGTGCATGTTTCATAGCAAAGCCACATCTGCTGTGTCAACAGAGGAGAATCGAACCCCTGATTTTAGCGTTGTAAATCCATAGACTTACCGCCGTCCCAACCTTCTTCCCTATGCTGCGTTTCTAGCATCCAATCATATTGAAGAGTGTTTTGCTACTGATACCCTGAGGTCGTTACTGTCATATCTCGACTTTTTTTTATCAAGAATATTTATATTTATTCTTTCTCACAAAATTGTAAATTCCAAACTAGATCTTTGGCAGGTAATAGTACTTACTTCGATAATTAAGAAAGATGTTGGCTCAAATACAACTTGTACTAAAACGCAGCCCGATATTTTCCAGTATCTCGTCTTCCTCTTCTTTTTCATTCTTTTCAATATATTCATTGTCGACGGTATCGTGAGAAGCGTGAGGGTATTTATCACGACAGCAGTCTTTATCAATTCGATGATTAATTGGAATTCAAACGAAAATGACATTTATAATCTAGCGATCGCATTTCATCCAATTCTACCATCTCAAAAAAATTAATCCACCCTTTCGTTAAGGAAATTCCATTTTAAAATATTTCCACAATTCACACGATGAAGTGGGGATTAACGACATTTCTTTTTGTTGTTTATCTATGAATATTATTTAACTTATTTCAATCTTTATAATATTTTATACTGGTTGCTTTATACGAATCAAGTATATACATTTGCCTTTCATCGTAGAGCAGGTAGTGTTGCGAATTTGCTTGAATTTATTATGTTATCTAAAATTAAAGGTATGTTGAATATATATACTGGATTACACACTAATAAACACGCTGCAAAAAACTCCAGAATTGGAGGGGGAGAGCTTGTGTTTTAGTCGGTTCTAAATTCTGCGTAAATAAAGAATATAGAAATATACTCCTACAACAGCTATATAGCAGCCTATTTAATGAATGCGGAAGGCTACATTATCCCTAAAAAGTTAGATTTTCTATGCTACTAATTTTATGGAGTGTTATTTCGGACCTGAAGAGTTACTGTCATCTTCTTAATGTATGAATGAAAAAGGGTATAATCTTGCCTATTTGATATAGAATAACAAACCTTAGTGTGTGCGTGTGTGATTGCTCTCAAGTATTTAGTTGTATCAGACTCCTGTATGACCGAAAGTTACATAATTATACATACATTATGCGACTGAGAAATATTTTGTTTGGACTGTTACACAAAGAACGATAACATGCAAAGAACTAAACGTCCAGGCCAGAGGCCCCAAGGTTCAAGCTTAGCCCTCCTAAATTTTGAACTGCTGACCAGAGGGAATGAAACCACTCACCAGCACTTGTCGCCAATATATATATATCGGCATATCACAGGCTCGAACCGAGGGCATTCCGTTCCAACCACTTAGCCACGTCCGGCCGACATACAAAGGAAACTCATGTGCATTTAAAGTACATACTATCAATAACTGCTGTAAAATAACTAAGAGCTCATCTGATCTAGATAATGTTAAAACCTCATCACCCTAGCGTCTATATTTATAGACATATGTAAATTATATATATATACATACACACACACACATATTCCAGCAACTGAAGATATAATCGATTTCTGTAAAGTACATTAATGACAATATGTGAATTTAGGGTTAGGAGATTACAAAGCAATGAATGCTTTGGTTGAGAACCATTATGCGTATATACAGTTAGAAATTAAGAGCCCACAATAGATGCATTTGTTCACAGACTTTCGTCTTTATACACACGAATACATACAAGTAATTTATTTGCCAAAAATTAGTCTTAGCAACGTTATACACACACACACACATTGAAAATTCTTTTTAAAACTATCTGTTCATTTCACTGAAAGGTAAATGTATTTCAAAATTATGGGTCTTGAGTTTACTGGTTGTATCTTGTTTTTTTTACAGTTCTTTTTGCATTTTCGAGATCATTAAGTCTAACTGAAATATCTAAAGCAGTAGTTACCTTTTTAACTAATATTTCTGTGTTTTCTCGAATCATTTTGGATATCTCGAAGATCTCAAGATTTTGGTTATAACTATACTGTTCATCCTCTTTAACTCTACATGACAAATTTGAGACCTATATAGATAGAAATTGTTCTATTTTTGTATATATGATTTTTTATATCCACTCAGTTCTTCATTTTGATTTTAAAATGCATCATATTTCTGAAAATTAAACTCCACACTTTGGGATAGTGTTGATATCATTGCAGTGCCATTTTTAATCTCCTTTGTCTGTAGCCCCAATGGGTTTAAAGTAGGCTTACCTGATTCCATATCATTGTCATTAATACTTGACTGTTTTCTTTTTTCATATCGACATTTATTATTTCATCATATGCCGTTCATTTTTGAGTAGCTTTAATCGACTCCATGTTTTACACCTGTGAACCGAAATATGCGTGTGAATGTTAATGGAGTAAACGACTGGTTATTTTAGAGCAAAATCACGTAGCTGTACCCGCCGCAGGGGAATCGAACCCCAGATTTTAGCGTTGTAAGTACGTAGATTTGCCGCTGTCCTACCGGGATACTGCCGTAAAAGAACACTATGTAAACTCTTATTAATCTACATTAATATAACGCTATACAGACAGTTATTAAGCAAACATTCTTGAAATGTGGGTCGTGTGAATTAAAATCTACAATAAATCTTCACTACTGTTGATCTTATTAATTAATGTTAGATGAACATGGGGCAAACAATCCTAAAAACATAACACAGTACACAAAATTATAGTTTATGTTGTATGAGATACAGGACTTCTGTTACCATTGTTTAATTGCTTAGGAATTTTAAGAAATATAAAGGTCACCTTTCGTAATAAAATAACAAAAACAAAATATCTAAGTTTTAGTTGCTTAGAATTTTCTTGCAAATTTACACATGGGCTATTAAGTCAAAAATAAGCCCAATTAAGCGTTATCAAATAACATTTAAGATTGGAGTGCCAAGAGCTGTTTTCTAAGTCAATTAATACAAAACATGGACTTCACATTGAGAAAATGTTTAAACAAATTAGAAAATCGCCTCACGAGTTTGTTTTTTTTATTGTCCATCCGGTGAGTTAGGGTTTAACTTATGGACTTACAACACTAAAATCCGGAGTTAGATTCCCCGCGATGGACAGAGAGCAGATAACCTATTGAGTAGCTTTGCGACGCAGTAAACAAACCAAACCAAGTCCTCTTTAGTATCACAGAACATTTGATTTAAATACTTGGAATATTCTGATATTATTGAAGTATAAGCGTATGTTATTTAGAACCATTTCTACACATTTTATACAAGACAAACAGACACTTGGTTTGGTTTGTTTATAATTTCGCGCAAAGGTACACGAGGGCTATCTGCACTAGATGTCCCTAATTTAGCAGTGAAAGACTAGAGGCAGCACCACTCACCCCAACTTTTGGGCTACTCTTTTACCAACAAATAGCCCCCACGGCTGAAAGGTTAAGCATGTTTGATGTGACGGGGATTCGAACCCGTTAGCCCCCCAAGTGAGACAGCGGTATGTCTGCGGACTTACAATGCTAAAAACCGGGTTTCGATACCCGTGGTTGGCAGAGCACAGATAGCCCACTGTGTAGCTTTGTGCTTAACTTCAAAGAATCAGACATTCGAACCCG
>NW_013666058.1:447869-463446 GCF_000517525.1 Limulus polyphemus
GAATCAGACATTCGAACCCGTATGACAAACAGACATATAGATAAACGTTACTATATGTAGAAGTCGCTTAAAGGCACCTCAGTGATCAGCAGTTAAATTCGAATAGCCCAACAAAGAATCCAAAGGATAATAGGAAGATTGGGTTATTTGGTTTGTAGTTACTGATAAAATGTTGTAAGATATGATAATACAAGCCCTTACCACACACACAAGCAAAATGTATACTCAGAATATGCACAAATCAGGATAAGAACTAAAGAGTAATTCAAAATGAACTGGTTGTTGTAGTTCAACTTTAAATTTTTAGATTGAAGTAAAAAAAAATAAGATTTGTAATTAAGTATGCAAGGTTCAACCGACAAAGGTGTAGAATTTTATAGCCTAATCAATCTGAAAGCTTAGTCATTAAGCTATATCCCCCCACCCTCCTCCCTCATCCGTGGTAATCGTAAAGAGAGCAATAACAAATGGGAGACATTTGCACTGTACAACCATTCATGTGAATGGAGTGGAGCAACCATGATAATTTTTATTATGACGAAGCAACAACTCTATAAATTGTAGAATAAATACATTTTAAACATGTAAAAAATACATCAGTTCGCAGACAATGTCCTGAAACTATATGAAGAGGCCTCTTAAAGGTATCTCAATGATCAACATCTAGTATGTCTTCCAATATGCCTCAACTACAATACGAAGAGACCTGGATATAGTATGTACCAACTAATTTCATTCGATCACGAGATGGAGAAGGAACACTATACAACTTACTTTCTGATTATATACACTACTGGTCTAGACTTACAGTTTACCTTTTACACAACTGAGAGAATGTCGGTGGTGAATTTGTAGTACAAAATTCCTCACGTTACAGCCAGATAAATAATCTCACATTCCTGATAATGCATGGCAATGAACCACAAATAAAAAGTATCGTCAACATAATATTTGCGATTGACTTACAGGCAGTACTGAACAAAATTCAGATTCAGAATGGTTGGTCCCTTGGTGAATGACACCTATATGTACATGTCACGCCATGCAGGGATAAAGCCAAATGAAGAATCTAACACACTCGCACATGAAGCCCCTTTACAAATCCAGCACAACTCTACTGCAAAATTTCGACCTCCTATGCAACCATTGAAGATCTTCATCGGTATCCAGAGGAAATGAGACTGCTGGAAAAGAAAGCATACTGTATGGTGTAGCTAAGGAAAGCAAGAGATGGAGAATCAGTAACAGAATATACAGCCAGAAGGCCACATTAATAAAAGAACTCTTTTCTACTTGCTGCGATGCACCTGGTCTCCACACGATGGGTCAGTGCACAGTGGCACTACCTCAGGGATTGTCACTTAGTATTCAAGTCAACTGCAGAAAGAAATACCCATGATGCCTGGGTCTATGCACTCACCAGTTGGATCAGGTTACTTTAAACCATGAGCTGATACAGATGAGTGACATTCACTACCATAAATGTGTGGTGGAGAACAAAAACTTCAATTTGCCAATTTTTAAGATACAGCAAGGGAGGACTTTGGGAAATTTAGCTAATGATTCTAGTAGATTACCGCATTGAATTCCTGGTTGCAGGACCTACTTATGCAGTATCTCTTGCTTGCTCTGGATGGTCCAGGTCCACCCCTTGATACAGTGGGGCATGAAGACAAAGACCAGCTAGACAGCTCGAATTGTATAATGAAAGAACTATGATACAATTTTGACCCAAATAAAAGTTTAACTTTACATTAGGTCAAATTTAAGGACAAAAACCAAACAAGAACCAAACTAAACACCTTTTTGTTGCTTATACAGATAAACTACAGCATTTACATAGCAAGAAATATCCAGGTTAGAGTTCAGAAGACGAAGAAAACATCTTACTAGAAGCTACTGCACAAACACAAGTTAATAATTTCTGTTGCACTTCTCAACTGCCTTTGTGATGAGAGTTTTGCTCTAACAAACATTTCGGTGGACGCACTTATCTACCAGTGAAATGTCCAGCTTGAAGAGCAAGGGGGGGGGGGAATCCTGTTGCATATCTATTTAGAGGAGGAAGATCTACTGATCACAACAGTTCTGACATCCTAAACTAGATGCTGATACTACCATTAGCCAAAACTACTATCTCAGTGGTTGAGGCAGGTTCGTCAATAAGTGCATAAGCCACTTACTAATTCGCCTTCTTTATAAGTGTCCTGCCTGGTGGTTAACTGCTATTAATGAAGAAAACATTAATTATATACGTGGAAACGCATTCACTCAGAACATGGCATTAAGAAGAAGCCACGGAAAACTTTGGATAACTCAAGAATGAGTTCTCAACAGAAAACAACTTCGGCATCATTAAAAAGAGCTGATTAAAATGTCTACTTTAACCAGGAAGGCTGTACCTCATGCCAGACTACAAGGATGAGTGAAGGTGCCTAAATAGAGCCACAGGGTCATGCACCACAGCCTGTACAACCAATCGGCTTCCAGAATGATGTACACAGTCACCAATCACGTTAAAATGACCGCAATAAGGAATTCCTTTAGCCTGTCCGAACAACTATCAAACTCTAAAGTTATGCAAATTCTTACAGGAGAAATTGGTCTAACGAATTTCTGTAAGATCGATTCACGATTGTTGAGATAATTTTATTTCAAGTTTAAGATTTGATAAGTTTTTGTTGTACTGGTTGTACTTATCAAGAATATATATGGGTGTGGGCCTAGGATTCTTCTACAGTACGTACCTGTCACTTGTTGACGAAAAATTTGAACAATAAACGGACAGCACACATTCATTTGTTTTAAAATAATATATTAAAAACAAGTTAAACGTATGTACAAAAATTCTCTACACTATGAAGATAATAGTTGTATCTTAAACACTATACAGATCTCTTCTTCTTGTCAAAAGAAAACTTTAGCTAATTCGATTACGCTAGAATCCAATTGACAAGCCGAACTATTTTTCTTTACTTTTATTACAATAGCATCAGTGAATAATTCACTTAAGCTGCATCGTGGATTACCACAGTTGTATCCTGAACTTCCAATAATTGTCTTCTTTTCAACAAAGTACACACAGGCGGGTTCAATTAACTTAGACACCTTTTCAGAAGACATATTATTCACCTTATCTCTATCAAACTGTTAATCTCAGTCTGAAATATCAACCATAAAGACTATTCACATCCACGACCCTAACTTCATGTTTTCTAACTTTTCTCTGAGTGAACTTCTTTTTCATTTGACTTTACTTTTACTCCGCTCCCGCTCGTTTGGTCGCCGCTATTTATATGTTTATCACTGAGGCCTCTAAAATTTTCTATAGCCTCGACTCTAATAATTGCTTTTAACTCTCTTGTTATGAAAAAATTCAACAATCATTAAATATTATCTCAAAAAATAAATTAAATAACAATGCCTACACTAATCAAGTCTTTTATATCCAACAGTACTAAAGAAATAAAAAATAGAAGGTGGATTCAACGTTAACTAATGTATTTCTCTTTTATCGCGAACAGAAATGGCTCGACACCTGGCCAACTGACTTCAGACCTATCCTTTACAGAAAGTATGTGAATGACACTTTTATTCTTATTCATAATCAAGTTCATCGCTCAAAATTCTTAGAATACCTGAACTCACAACATCGTACCATGAAATTCACATGTGAGGTTCAAAATAATAATAATTTACCTTCTTTATACATCTGCATTAACCGTAACACTAGTGGATTTTGTACAACAATTTACAGAAAAAATAAGACGTTTACGGGACTCCTTACATAATTCGACAGCTTTATCCCGTTCACATACAAAGGAAATTTTGTGCTTATTAAACATAGCTTACAACATGTGTTCCAGGTAACTTAATTCACACACAGAAATTTCCTTCATACTAGATACTCTAAAATTTAATGGCTTAATTCATCGTTGCTCCCCCCCCCCCACAGTGTATTTCAGATTAATTTTTAAACCCACATCACGCATACAGGACTTTTTCCATACTAAAGGGCCCGGCATGGCCAAGTGGTTAGGGCACTCGACTCGCAATCTGAAGGTCGCGGATTCGAATCCCTGTCACACCAAACATGCTCGCCCTTTCAGTCGTGGGGGCGTTATAATATGTCGGTCAATCCCACTATTCGTTGATAAAAGAGTAGTCCAAGAGTAGGCGGTAGGTGGTGATGACTAGCTGCCTTCCCTCTAGTCTTACACTGCTAAATTAGGGACGGCTAGCGCAGATAGCCCTCGTGTAGCTTTGCGCGAAATTCAAAACAAACCAAACCATACGAAATACCTTCTCCCAAATTATCTTTGTTCTTGGCTTGTATATCTTTACATGTGTGAAGTATGTGAGGCCTCTTATGTTGGCAAAAACCAAACGCCATCTAATAGTTAGAGCCAATGAACATCTGGGAATTTTAATGAAGACACCAAAAGATGAGTAACCCCTGGGCTTCCTCTATACGCCAACATAGTGAAGAAACAGGACATGAAGTTAACTTATCAAATTTCAATATCCATTTGCAAGGATCTGAAATTATTACTTTGATCTGGAATTACTGATTAAAGAAATCATCCACATCAAACAGCATTCTCCAACCCTGAATAACACGCAGTTTTCATTTAAATTGCATGTTCTTTAATATATATATATATATACACAATATTTTTGTTACTCTTCTACTTTCTATGTGTTTTAGTTTTGATTAAATTATCATTAATTTAGCAATGTATTTCAGTTAGTTATTTAGGAATTATGTAATTCTTTATATTTTTGTTTTACATACTGAAGATGGAATCTGTAGAATTCCGAAACGTTTATCTGCGTCTTCTTCTGTTATAGATAAACAATGTTGTCCATCTTAAGTATCGTTTTCCTTTATATTTTAAAAAATTTAATTCTGTATCATGGGATTGAAACAGTGTACTTTTACAATTTCATTATTTAAAAGGTTCATCTGGCATGCGTTGGATTGAGAGTGTTATTATATTATTACTAGAGTTTATTAGAATATTATGTACCTCTAGTTTTAAAGAGTTGTGAATTAAGCTGTACTATAATGACTTTCTATTTTAAGTTAAAATATTTTTTCTTCTTTTTAAATGCAAAAGTTTTTTTTCCATACTGTTAAAGTAAGAAAGGGTATTATTGGATGACATGTTGCCGCGCCATCATTTAAAGGGTATGGTTTTTATACATAAATTTGAAGAATACACTATACGACTATTGATGATGCAAAAGGCTTATAATGTTCAATGTTTTAATGGGTCTTATGCTTTCCCGTATAAAGCTAAAAATATTATGTAACTTGCAACTAAAATGTTTTCAAAATTTGATAGAAGAATTTGAAAAAGTTTGTGTATTATGTTTGGATATAAATTCAAAGCCATTTTGTTTATTATATTTTAATACTGCAACTTTAAGGGACAATGTTTTTCAGTAAAAGTTAAGAGGTTAATCGTATTTCATGTTTAAAGTTGTTTGTTATGCTGTTTTCATTTGAAGGGTAATTCTGAAATGTGAATTTTATTTATTTGTTTTTACTTGCTTTCATTTCAGATGTAAAGGCTTGTGTATTGAGATTTGCATGTTGTAACTTTCAGAGAATTCTTCACCCATGACCCTGCCTCTTATTTTCATACATTTCTGCGATGGATGGTATTAGGTTAGTATTAATATGCAAGTGTTTAGTTGTATGTTAGTCAAGAAAGTCTTTAACAGTTTCTGAGGGAAGCTAGCTATGGAAGATGCACGTGCTTTGGTACTTTATATATAAGAAAGTTTGTGCATGTTTATTCCAGTTAAGCAGTTGCCAGGTTTGCAAGTGTTTTAGTCGTTTTTGTGTGTGTGTTTTTTTTACAAACTGTTACGTAGCTCTCTTTAGTAAACCAGGGATATTGTGGTTTAAAGTCTATTTATACTTTGCCTCTAACAGTTTCGTTTATCTTATATAAGTTAACTTATATCAGTTAACTGCATTCATAGATGGCATCATGTTCTAACACAGAAAAAAAACAACTTTAATGAAATTTTATATAACACAATGTACACACAGTGTAAGGAAGAACACATAAACATTTTATATATCCCAGAGAGTGTCCTAGCACTCTCTGTGAAGGAATGCAGTGAAAAAATATGGCCGCTACTATTGGAATAATACATAAACTCAGCTGAAATTTCTACTCCAATAGCCACAATAAGTCTGATATGAAGAGCCGTTTCTTGAGTTATACCCACTTCCTGCTTTGACCCATGATCTTTCAACTTCGGCTTATAAGACACTTCTGCCGCCAATGCCCGTCTATTATTTAATCCCATGAAACACTGTGGAAGGACATTAAGTTTGTTTCTATAGTGTTTTGGTCTGAAAGTTGATTTCTTTGTTTCTGGTTTCATGACGTAATTTGTACAAATAAAAGTACTAATAAGAGATGCGATATTTAGCACCACGTTGCTGTGAATGTATAACTAACGTAATAAGATGATGATGTAAAACTCTTGTGATTATATGTATTATTACTTGAAAATGTGGCTTGGTTTTCTCCTATCATTAGGCTCAATGGGTCAATGCTGGTTTTCTTGAATTTCATGCAAAGCTACTCAATGGCTATCTAGACTAGCAGTCCCTAAGTTAGAAATAATATAATAGGCGGAAGGCAGCTTGTCAATAACATCCACCGCCAACTCTTGAGCAACTCTTGACTATGTAGTTTCTATATCGTACAAGAGTATTAAAAAGTTATGAATTTTAAAATGAAGTAGGGATCCCGTTACAAAAAGTAATAAAACAATAATTAAAACCACAATCATAAATTTATAAAATTTAATCCTTACGTTGGCCTACAGATGAGTGTATAAAGCTGCAAAAGTAGGGATTAAATTCTGTTATTGTGGTTTTAATTCTTGTTTCATTACTTTTTATAGCAGGATCCTTACTTTATTTTAAAATTAATATTTTTTTGCTACTTTTGTTTGTTTGCTTTTAACGTTATACCTGTGTGTGTATATATGGATTTTATGGAAATATCAAAAGCAGATACCAGTCAAGTAAGCTGGAGAAATCTTGCAACGATAGTCCGCGCTGTCTAGGCGCTAGCCCCGCTGACGTGATCAGGTAGGTAGGTATTAGACGAAAATATTTCTGTTTTAGGAATATTTAAAGAAAGATCTATATTTTAGAAATATCTATATCTTCTGCCATAGTGGTGACTTAAATTATGCTCCAAAGCTCGAGTTTTATTAGCATAGCTTTCATTGAGTTGCTTAGCATTCCCGGACTGCGAATCCAAATCTGCACTTTGGAGCTATCTATGGTTATGTTATAAGAGTGATAGTCAAATCCTATTATTCATTAAGAGTAGTCCAAGAGTTGGAGGTGGGTGTTGTTGACTAGCTGCCTTTCCTCTAGTTCACAATTATGATAAGCTATGTGCAGGTAGACCTAATTTTAACTTTGCGCGAAAATTCTGAAATAAAATCGTTTAATAGCTTTGAATATTTACATTAGTTTCCAGCCTTTTAACTGTTTGCGCTCTGCCCACTCTGGGGAATCGAACTTTGGATTTTAATGCTGTAAGTCCATAAACATATTAATGACTTGCTGGGAGACAAGTGAAATAGAAACTTAAGATTTCTTGTTTCATTAAAATTTCCCACAGAACCTGAAATGATTACGTTGTATAGAATTTGGAAAGAAAATACTGAGAAAAGAAGTGAATAACATCCGCGTGTTTAACGATTTGCCATGTTATTGCGTTCGAATGGTATAGCCAGGTGTTGACTGGGC
Organism: Limulus polyphemus; assembly: GCF_000517525.1. Taxonomy (NCBI): domain Eukaryota; kingdom Metazoa; phylum Arthropoda; class Merostomata; order Xiphosura; family Limulidae; genus Limulus; species Limulus polyphemus. Next base: position 455,665 of record NW_013666058.1, read on the forward strand.
TCTGCACAGCAATAAATGAATAATAAAAGATTCCTTTTGATTACCCAAATACCACTTCTCGATTCTAGTCTTGGAAATAACATGAGAATATCTAGAGGATCGCCCCCAGTGGCACAGCGGTATGTCTGCAGACTTACAACGCTAGAATCCGGGTTTCGATATTCGTGGTGGGCAGAGCACAGACAGCCCATTGTGTAGCTTTGTGCTTAATTACAAACAAACAAATGTAAAGGGTCAAAGAAATAAATTGTTCACAATAATAATTCGTAAAAGTAATTTGAGTTGATATCTACAACAGCAACGACTTGTTTGTGTTAAATCACAAAACCAAACAATAGAATATCAGCACTGGATAAATCGCGGGTATCGAACCCTCATTTTAAAAGGTATAAGCCCCAAGCTTACCAAAAACAGCAACGAAGTACAGAAGCAACGTTTGCCTATTAAATATACAATAAATCAACAATGCGTACGTATTAGAGTACTACGTATATACTTCAGGTAATTAAAGTGACGTCATGATTGTTTAAGAAGCGCGCTCTAAAGACATTTTGAGATATATCCTGACCACCAATTTATTATTTTTTGGGTAACCTTGAGGAAGAGTGTTTTCATATAATCACATCTAATTCTCTCCAAAGTGTATTAAACTCTCTATATACGTACAACTCTTCACACTAGAAAAATATTATAATTTGAAGTAAACCCAATCATGATTTAATTTGTATATCTACGTATCCCTAATTAGGGTTGTCATTATTCGTAAGTTATAGATAGAACAGTATATACTTTCAACATGTATAGAAATACTCGTACTATCATAAATAAAAAACGATCAACAATCAGCATCAGTATGCTGGGTTTTTCCTGTGTATTATCAGTATGCTGGGTCTTCCTGTATATTTTACATCGAAACTGAATGATTTCATTTAATATGGCCAGTTTACATATACATCTAATGTCGTAAAACGCAAAACAAAATTTCTCAACAGGATGTAATATGTGGACCCCAGCGGCAGTAAATGGTATACAAAAAAAAACAGTCGGAAATTTCAATGTTAAGGGAAACTATTCTTACCACCTGGTTTTCTCAAAATACGCGATTTATTTCATATTACCATCTTTTTGTGTGTGTGTATTATACACGTTAACAATTTCTAATTTCCGTAGTATTTTCATTTGAATTATATTTCACGTCTTACTCACGTATGCAAATATAGTTGACACGAAAAGGTTTAGTTCTGAAAAGGACTGTTTATATATTTGATTTATTTTTATACCATAATAACAATTACATCACGATTAGTGTATCGTATAATAGTATCGATTCTTAGATTGTTTGTCCATAAAATACATCTGAAGGTTTGAACCCGATAACAGTGTTACGTCCAACAACAGTGTTACGTCCAAGTGATACGATATAAATTGTTTACATACATGGTGCACGAAAATTCTGGAACTATACGTGATTTGCAGCTTTTCTTAATTTCAGATACGTGCCTGATTATGGCGCTGTCAAAGGATGAGAAGGCTGATTTACTCTTGCTGTTAATCCAAACAGTTTTTTCCAATTAGAAGGACAGCATGGGGAACATATTCTGTAAAATTCGTTGAAGTGTCAATAGTTCCAGACTTTTCGGACACCCTGTATTCTATAAACGTAAACTAAATTTCATGTTTACTATCAAGCGATCTGGCAATTTAACATTCAGTTTTTTAAACTACACAAGAGGACAAAAAAGACAAATAAATATTACCATGTCCATATCTTTACATTGCTTTATTTCAAATGACCAAGGTGACGTAAGTCACTAACCATTGCATACATGGTTCATGTAAACACTTTGCGCTAAAGACTATAATAAACAAACCTAAACAAGACTGTTTTCGTCCTGCACAAATGAAAAAAATATAAATGTGTAATCAAACTTTGGCTGAAGGTGAATGATAGCCTCACACACAATCCTCTACAGACATAACACAAATTAAACTTTCAGTGATACATCAATAAAGTAGTGTTAAATGTTACATATCGTTACATAGTACAAATCGTACCACGTCTAAAGTAGTGTGTTTATTGGCATAAAAACTAATCACTAATCATTTTTCAGAATTTCTGAAATTGCAAAGCACCTCTAGAGGTGTCTGGGCCTCAACAAATATTTATAACAGATATAAAATGATGACATTCAGCGCATGTTCTACTCCTTTGTTGCAAAACAGTATCCTAAGAAAAATCAGGATGGATTAATTTTTCTCTTCTACACTTTTAAAAGTTTTGGAAGCACCTAAAAGGGGCCATAATCGCCACCCCTTTCCGCTGGAGATCTACCCCTTGTAAGAGAAAGGTGATTGTTAATGAGCTGTGACCGACGACAGATCCTGTTTTTTTTTTATATGATAAGGAACTGATGCTTGTTTATTAGCAAAGTTTAGGTACAAATGTAAACATAGGTCAGATAGATATTTGGAATAATTTCAGAAACCATTCTCTTCTTTTTATATACATTATTATTACCACTTAATATATATTTTCTTATCAACGTCAACTATTTTCACCCATTTAACGTCTACTAACTATAATGGTTCACAATATACAAATTTCTGCTTATCACAGCCACATGTAAACGACGAAGTGGATTTTTAAACACGCTACTTATCAAAATACTTTGTGTATATTACTATTATATATCAAGTTATTCACAATGCACCACCACAGAATACTTTCTGTATATTACTATTAGATATCAAGTTATTCACAATGCACCACCACAGAATACTTTCTGTATATTACTATTAGATATCAAGTTATTACAATGCACCACCATAGAATACTTTGTGTATATTACTATTAGATATCAAGTTATCAAGAAACATGCAAGAGCTTATAGAAACCACATGACCAAGTAAGTATGTTAGATCTAGTAAAGTTGCTTCTTCTTCGTGCATTCGTTCACATTTACAGCAACTAGATATTATAGTAAATTTAGACTGCATAAATTTTGTTTCAAATTTTCGCGCAAAGCAACCAAAAGCTGTCCTTAATTTTTAACTGATAGACTAGAGAGAAGAGTCAGTCAAACCTTGGGTCTTCCCTGACTGATTGGTGAGCCACTTCCGGCCACAAGAAAAACGATAGTTTCAAAAAAAGATTATTAATGATTCCGGTTATTGCACTCTTTTAAGTATTACTAAAATGTATAAACGTCGTGGCCATGTATTTTTGTTGTAGTTGTTGTTTAACTGTGATCATAATGCATCTGACGTTTGAAAAAGTAATTCACAAAAGAAAAAAGAATGATCTACTTAATCTGTAGGTTACAATATTATCACTTAAAAATCATATCATACTTACGTAAAACTTCATAGATATGGTTACGTCATGGAAGCGAGTACAACTTAAATTACATTAACATTTTTCTATAATTGTTTACGGGCCGGTTATCCATCTATTAACTCCGATGTGTTTTACCCTCACAAGAAGTAATCTACATAAAATGCTCCAGCTCAACCTTGTTTCAAAAATTATCACGTTAGTGAAGCTAGAAATGAAATAAGTTTCTTACCTGTTCTGTTTGTTTGTTTGTTTTGAATTTCGCGCAAAGCTACACGAGGGCTATCTGCGCTAGCCGTCCCTAATTTAGCAGTGTAAGACTAGAGAGAAGGCAGTTAGTCATCATCACCTACCGCCAACTACTCTTTTACCAACGAATAGTGGGATTGACTGTCACATTATAACGCCCCCACGGCTGAAAGGGCGAGCATGTTTGGTGTGACGGGGATTCGAACCCGCGACTCTCAGATTGCGAGTCGAGCGCCCTAACCACCTGGCCATGCCGGGCCTTACCTATTCTGTATATAAAAGACTATGCTTACGCAAACAGTAAAATCTCCTCTTACAAATGCAATGTTGAAATTCAAGGTTCATTTGAAACAAAAGATTTGACAGATAATAGTTCCTATGAAATAGAATATCGAACATATTGTTACTTACTGTTTAGATAACGAGATCTATACTACATCAATTTATAAAAAGCTCCGAGGTTTTCGAACATTTCTGTCAAATTCAATTATTCGCATTACACATATCAAAACAATCACTCTGGTTTATCTATCTTTTTTATTATTTAGGATCATTTATTTATTGTACTGCTCCTAGAGTGGCATCTGAAAAACAAAACCAAAAAAAAACAACAAAAAACCTGGATCGCTTTCCCCAAACATTTGAAGTAACAACATTTGAACCAATTAATAAAGCAGTAAAGCTATATATATATAATTTTGGTAAAGGTGGATAGTTTATTGTTGTAAATATAAATCACTCAAGGTATTAAACGAAAGTTTTCCAATCCAATCAACTATATGTTCGTTAAATAATTTAGCATAATTTAGACTTGGATTTCTGTAACAATATTGGAAAACAAAACGTAAGTTATTGACAGCAGAGAGAGAGGAAAAGATGACATCTGGAAAAATGAAAATGTTTTCTTTTATGAATAAAAACCCCATAACCGTAGGGTTGTAGGTTTTTGTATTCATTTCTGTCAAGACTTCTTGAGCCTACGAGTTTTTCTGACACCATGAATGCTTTCTTTTAGATATTAACACTTGAATGTTCCCATTTTGATTAATTCCTCTTCGTCCTATTACTTTTTGTCATATTCATTTAAACATAGAGTTATGCAATGAGTTTCTCACTTTGAAATTTACCACAACTCTATAGAAGTATTTTACCGTACTACATCTGCTTTACGCTTAAAGTATACTTTTGCAAATCACGTGGTTTCAACCAGATTCGGTTTATCGATTACTTACCTTTTTAAACACGGTTTCTCTATCGCTTTCCAGGAAGCCAGAAGAAGTACGAGAAAGAAGGCAAAGAAATTTAATATTAGTCATGTGAGTGATACTTCGCTTGTGACAAGCGTGAAATAATTACACGAAGTCGCTACTTGGAAATGTCACTTCTATAATTTGCCGTAGATTTATACCTTTCAAAATAAATACACTGTTAGTTACAATTGAAATCAGCCCACCAAAAGGCAGAAGATGTGCCGACAGTACTGTCGGCCTCATTAGCTAGTCTCCAAAGAGCTGAAGACAAAAGTTTCTTTAGAACGATCTCTTTTTTTTTCCGCTTCCTAATAGCAAGTTATTTCAGTTCTTTTATTATCTTCCCGTGCGACCTTCAAGGTCAGTGCTAAGCCACCAGACGTGACCTCACGTGTTGAAGTAATTTAAATTGTGGCGGCATTTTTAACCACGGGCTTGCAATAATGGCGAGCACATGGCGGACCCTGAAGTCATCCGATGTAATTGTACACTCACCGCTGAAATAGCTTATCTGATAAGCGAAATCACTCCTATTGTGTTGTTCCGCGTTAACTCAGATGCCCCAGCACCCACAATCGCCAAATGTACAAAAACTTATTACACCTGAATCAGATATAACAAAGTGTCCTGACTTTATATTGTCAACACTGGTTTTAAGATATTTTGTTTCTGTCTCGTAATTACATCCATGTTTTATGGCCAAAGGACAACCTAAGGTACGTTAGGGCTCTAACATTAGCGTGTACACTGCTTGGTACCTTTGACCAAGATAAAATGGAGAACCTACATCTATTTGGTATATTGCATCAATTTGAAAAAGCTTGAACATTTTCTTGAAATAATTATAATCAAAATACGTATTTCAATAATAAAAAAAGCACCCTTTAATAACAACTTTGAAATTTTATTTGTTCACCCATAACGAGAATCTTGGTCAGAAAGGTTTGTTTGGTAATATAATAATTATTTTCCTCCTTCTGTTCAACTAACTCTGAAATAACCAGAAAGTTATAGTATACATTACAAAATTACATTACAATTTATTTTTTATTGGCACTTACTGCTGTAATGCATAAATTGTCTCTCTTAGGTTGCCTCTGCGGCATCCATATTTCAAATGTTTAAATTGCAGTAAAACAAATGTTCAAGAGTATTCAAGGAAATAGCGAAGTTTTTTTTTGAAAAGTGAATGACACAAAGCACTACCGAATTATTATCCAAAAACAACTCAACTAAAGGGATACGTTTGAATTTTAAAAATTTCACAATTGTGATACACCTGTAAAACGTCTTGTGCGTTGAATACATTACTACTGTAGTTGTCTTTACAGACACTTTAGTTTACATACTAAATGCATACAAACACTGACATTCCATTTACATAATCTATATCACAAGAGAAAAAAATTTTGCAATAGTACTATTTAGTCTTCTTAAAATATGCGATATATTTTGACAGATTGGAAGCGGTAAATGTTAATACAACTGTCCATATTCCTTTGTTTAAAAATAGTTTTGTTTCAATAAACGGAAAGAGTTGTGAATATAATATCTAAATTATAAAAAATTCAATTTCCCTGTTAAACTTTCTAAATTGTTGTTTTCAGGAATTTTCAATATTACTTCTCAACTGTGAATAAATGTAGGCTGCTATTTCAGTCAAAAATGTAAATGATAAAGTTTGTTGTTAATAAAACGTTATTTGATTTCATATTTTTCTGATCTGCATTGTTCGCAAGAAAAATAAATATTCTTAAGCGTTTCTTAAAGAGAACTGAATGATGGTAGATTGTTTGTTTGCTGTCGAGCACAAAGCTACACAATGGCCAATCTGTGATTTGCCCACTGCGGGTACAGAAACCCGGTTTTTAGCGTTATAAGCCTTCAAACTTGCATCTGAGCCACTGGAGGCTAACGATAGCTAATACACTCTCATTTGCAAGACGAAATACGTCACGGCTACGTTCAATATTCGTATTTTTATCGATTATGAATTGTTTAGATACCCATGCAATGAGATTGGTATTTTCAACTTTAGTGGCATCTTATGCCATATGGACTAAAAAGCCAGATCAGAGACCCCTAGTGTTCAAGTATATCCAACAGTACCCGTCGCCAAAAGGACTTTGTCTTTGAACCGAATAACGCTATTGACAATCGCTCTTAGGCTCGGCATGGCCAGGTGGTTAGGGCGCTCGACTCGCAATCTGTGGGTCGCGGGTTCGAATCCCCGTCACACCAAACATGCTCGCCCTTTTAGCCGTGGGAGTGGTATAATGTGACTGTCAATCCCACTATTCGTTGGTAAAATAGTAGCCCAAGAGTTGGCGATGGGTGGTGATGATTAGCTGCCTTCCCTCTAGTCTTATACTGCTAAATTAGGGACGGCTAGCGCAGATAGCTCTCGTGTAGCTTTGCGCGAAATCCAAACAAACAAACAAACAATCGCTCTTATAACGAGCCTACAGTTGTAGGTGTGGGATGTGTTCAGCTGTAACACGCCTCGAAGCTTGGATCTTCCGTAATGCAGCCCAGTACGTTAATTATTAGCTACATCACTCCATTTCAATAAAGGTTTTGTATTTCTCGTTCCTTCCAGTGTAAGTAGTAATAACTGTTTTCAAGGAAACAAAAACTCACCCATGCCACTCAGAACTTTATTGGGGAATAAATTTCTTATTCACGATAAATATTGAATGAATACGTACAGTGCTCTACTAAACAATTCAGGCAGCCTGCCTGAAAATCCTGTTACAGTTAAAACAAAGAAGCAAACAGTATGGATGTGACACCAAAGTCTGGCTTCAATGCGGGTATTTCCAATATTGAAAAATACAAGTTTCTTGTTTAGATAGACTTATTCGTATGACAAATTATACTGACTAGCAGAGACCCACAAAACATTTCCGGCCAAATTAGTATCTTTATCGTGACAGTACTTCTTTAAAT